>NC_062264.1:28277476-28577789 GCF_916048215.2 Malus sylvestris
AATCATTTGATGAAGGATTGGAAAAATAGACATAACCTCACTCTTATTTTTTAGTAAGTATACCCAAGAAACTCGAGTGCAGTCATCAATGAAAGAAACAAAGTATTTAGCACCAGTATAAGTAGGAATATGAAATGGTCCCCAAACATCAGAATGAATAAGAGAGAAAGGAACATTACTTTTATGGGAACTTAAAGGAAATGAGACACGATGATTTTTAGAAAGAATGCAAGTTTCACAATGGAAATCAGAAACCTTGACTTTAGAAAATAAAGAAGGGAATAGATATTGCAGGTACTGAAATGAAGGATGTCCCAATCTTTTGTGCCATAACCAAATTTTTTCAGAAGCTTCAAATTGTTTGGCCTCCACTTGACAACTGTAACTTATCTTCTCACAATCTGGTGGTAAGTCCAAGTAGTATAGACCTCCCCTCTCTCTACCATGACCAATCAATGCTTTCGTTCGAATATCCTGAAACCAACAATGGGTAGGAGAAAAGATGGCAAGACAGTTTAGTTGATTTGTAAGTTTACCAATGGAAAGCAAATTGTGAGAAAGATTAGGAACATGTAAAACAGATGAGAGAGATAAGCCTGGTGTTAATGAGATGGAGCCTGCTCCAAGCACTGGAGTAGAAATACCATTAGCAACTTTAACGGTATTTAAAGGTGGAGTAGTGTGAGAAACAAACCATGTAGAGTTATTGGTCATGTGGTCAGAAGCCCCTGAATCAATGATCCAAGGTTTATTGGGAGGAACAATTTTAGTGTTCAAGGCAAAACCAAAGTTACCTGCATCGACTAAGGAAGTAGAAGCAGTAGTTGGAGAAACTAAGTGAGTAGATTAATCCACCCGAGGTATGGAAGGCGTTGGTGTCAGGTGTGCTTGTGATCCACCAATGCCTTTCTTTTGATTTTCCTTCTTTTGAACCCACCAATCAGGATATCCATGCAGCTTGAAGCAAGTGTCTCTAGTATGCTTATCCTTGTCACAATAAGTACACTTCCTTGTATCAGTAGTTTTGGATCCACCTAATCGAGAATTGGAGACTCCACGGGGAAATCGAGACGGAGCAGCTACCATGGCGGATCCTTCCACTTGTGGGCCAACTAACATAATGGTTTGCCTACTTGCTTCAGCATTCACAAGAGCATAAGCAGCACGAACAGAAGGCAGAGTTGTTTGAGTCAAAACTTGACTGCGAACATGATCTAAATGAGGATCAAGACCAGCCAGAAAATCATACAATCTTTCTTCCGAAATTTCTGTCTCTCGGGTAGCAATATCATCAACGCACTTCAATTTTCCAGGACGCAAGAAATCAATTTCTTGCCATATTTGCTGAAGTTTACCATAATATGCAGATAAAGGTTCTCCATTCTGGCGAGTCGCCAGTGCTTGACGGCGAAGTTCGTATAACTTTGATGCATCTTTTTCAATTGAGTAAGTTTGGGTAACAACATCCCAAACATCTTTTGCAGTAGAGAGTCGGAGAAAAATGGCTTGTACATCTCTGGTCATGGAGTTGAGTAACCAAGATTGAACCATGGCATTCTCTTCCTCCCATATAGCATACAATGCATCAGCTTCTGCTGGTGCCATTTTTGTTCCACTGACATAAGACCATTTACCTCTGCCAGTGATGTAGATGCGGACACTTTGGGACCATGAGGAATAGTTGGACCCATCCAACTTGTCTGGGGTGATATGTAGAGACATATCACTTTGAGTAACAGTAGCTGAAACAGTGGTCTTGGAGTCACCCATTATTACTGCCTCAGAGGTTATGGGTAAATTTGTTGGGTGATTCCAACGGGTATGGCTTATGGGGTATTGGGTAGTATATTTTTTTTTTTTGTGGAAAGATTTCTGGGTTTTGCAGAGATACTGCAAATGGGAAGAATATGGGAAAAAATGCAGCGGAATATGTATGGTTAACAAGCTGGATATGGGTAATAATGTTGGTAGATATGGCCAAATGAAAGAAGAGTAAGATTGGATTGGTATGAAAGTAGAAGACCTGCAGAATAGCAGGTCTTATTGGGTAGATGGCAGTAGTGCCAGTAAGTGAATCAGAATAGAAACTCTTTTTGGATCAGAATGGCTCTGATACCATGCCAAAATATAGTTAATTCCTTGATATATTAGATGATTATTTCTCATTACAAGATGAACATATATATAGGGAAAGAAAGAAGTCATAAAACCTAATTTTGCCTAACTTGCCTAACTTGCCTAACTTACCTAACTTGCCTAATTTACATAAAGAAAGTTGACTAGCCTAACTTGACTAGCCATCCAATACTCATGGCTGCTTTTAGTTGACAATTTCGATGAAATAAATGTTAACCAATAATTAAAATTTCAATGCTCACGTGTCACATAAATTTTACACGTAGCATATGACTCAACGAAAAATTGGAAAAAAGTCGGAAGAGTCATCAAACATGACACGTGTTAACACATGACATAAATGTTTTGTTTCATCTGAATATTATATTCAAAATTAGACTTTGGAAAATTCTATAAATACAAGGCCATTTCATTCATTTAAGGGGAGCAATTCACTTGACAAAATTCTTGAAGCTTTGAAACTCTAAAGCTCTCAAGCATCCAACCTCCCAACAACCTCCCAAATTCCCAAGAATCCCGAAGGATCGAGAAATCTCTCTTCGTTCTTCGTCAAATCCGTTCATCCACTGTTCATCATAAGATCAAAGCCTCGACGACCCTTCAAATCAACAACATCAACAAATCTCCACCACTGTTCAACCTTCAAGATCAAGCCCCGAAGGCCCTTGAAGAAACTTCCAACCGTTCATCCAACATCAAGCCTCGATTGCCCTTGAATCAACAACATCATCCACAAATCTACACTTTACGAAGATAGAATCAGATGATCAAATTGTAAAAGAGATTGTTACCCCAAAATTAATACAAAATATTATTTTGTACATGTGTTCTTGTTTCATTCATCGCAGAAAAATTCGTGTTCCCAGATACAACTTATTATCTAGGCAAACCTTTAATAATTAGATCTAGTAGGTTAACTATATCCTTAATATATGACCATCAAAACTTTCATCCATGCATGAAAATTAATTTTGTTTGAGAGTAGTTGTTTTTTGACGTTAAGTCCTCCAAACATATATTCGAACCTAATTACTAAGTAGTTTATTAACACTTTGGTAAACTCCTCCACATTTAAGGTATTTGCCAGAAGATCTCTAGCCCTTCAATACCTTAAAAATTCCATTGTACGAGACAATCTTTATCTCTTTCTTGAAACAAAATTATATACATGCCCACCCCTAGCTAGTTTTACGGTTCCAGTTCCACTTCGGTTCATACCGATTTACTGTTCTAACCAAAATTATATATATTTTTTCGAATCTTCTACTTCGCCGGTTTTTGAGTCCACCCCTAGCTGGTTTTACTCCACCCCAACCGAGCTGGAGCATGCCCATACATACACAAGTCCGTGCCGACAATAAATATAAATTCAACTAATGACTAACAATACTACTTCTTGCAACACTCTTAAATAAACCATTAGCACACATCAATCATATGTTCTCAATCTATATTTCTTTAGTTCGCCACCACGGGCATTACCCCTCTTGCTTCTCCCGCTCTCCGCAAGTTGAACTACGGCGTCGTTTGCTGCCGAGTCGCGACCACCGTCTTAAAAACCCGGTACACCTCGTCGGGCTTCTGGGCGCCTGAATTGGCCTCTCTCCGAGAATTCCAACTCTTTAATTTTTATTGATTTGGAGAATTTTCCGAAATAGGGTTTTGAGGGTTTAAGGGTTTTGAGGGTTTGAGGGTTTTGGGGTTTAAGGGTTTTGGGGTTATTGATACGAGAAGATGGGAAGTAGGTCGGCATTGGCAGGCATGGAGGTCCCAATCATCGGCAGCGATTCATTAAAATGGATTGAGATCCCTGCTCCTGCCGCTGATATTTCTGCTACTACTGCCTGTGTCATTCCTCTCACCCATGATATTGCCTCTTCCGTCGCCATTGGAGACCCTAGCAGTCGTATACATCTCATACGGTTATCTCTCTCTCTAGATGTATCTAAATCTATTTCGAATTTGTGCATTTTCACTATATATTGTTCATTTGTTATGGCTTTTGTAACAGGAGAATTCATAACGACCTTCCTCATGATCTTGAGTTGTTTGAGCTCACTATTACCGAAGACTTCCCCAAAGTTGGACTTCGAATCACTTTTCCAGATGCCCTCTCTCCCCTTGTTCCTATTTGTATAAATAAGGTATTCTTAATTTCTTACTCAACTCTACTCTTCTCTGGATTACTGTTTATTTGTGAAAATGAGTCAATGATTCATACATTGTTATGTACATTGCAGATTGATATGGGTTCTAAGAGCCACCCCTACTTGGTTTATGCATTGACTGTCTCAGGGGTCGCTTACCTTTTCAGACTTAGACCCATCTCTACTTATGCATCCCGCTCTGTTTTCCGGGAGGATGAGGTTGTGGTGTTTAATATGAACCCCTCTGTACCAGTAACAAGTGCCGCAGGAACATCATCTGGGTGCCTGGTTGTTGGGCGGGATGATGGATCCCTTGCTGGTTTCCAACTGGGCAGACTTGAATCCACTCCTCCGGGTATTATAAAACTCCTCTAGCCGTTTGCTTCTTGTATATTGTGCCCTTGTAACCATTCAATTATTTTAAGCATGATTTCCTTCCGCCCCATCAATCTAGTGGTTTTGCCTTCTGACAATGTCATGATGTATTAGAATTGTTCATATTCTAAACCCCAATTTCCAATTTGTTTCTTCCTTTCTCATAGATTTTACGCTGGAGCTGCTGGATGATTTTGGACTTGGTCGTTTGTGGGGTCTCATGTCAAGGTGCTTGTTAACTACGTTACCAGAAAATGTACATGAAAAAAACATTTAGTTTGCTTACCTATTTGTCTTTTTGGCTGCTTGTTAGTGAGTTGTTTTAAACAATTAGAGTAGTATTACTTGCTGATGATCCTTCTGGTCTATGAGAATTGGATCTCAGGTTGTTGCCAAAGACGATTAAATTGAATTAACCTTTTTTGAATGCCAAAATGTGATAATCATTTTATTTTTTTATCTGTTTATTACTGTTTTCATGTTTGGAATGTTGTAGGTTAAATGAATTATGAAGAGGTTGTTGAGAATATCACGTTTAAGAATGGGAAAAACAAATAACCAAGATAAATAACACCAAGAAATTACGTGGTTCAGCAATATGTGCCTACGTCCACGGGACAACAACAACAATCTTTCACTATATCAATAATGAGTACAACCAATAATCTTGCCAAATCTCTAGAACTAGGACTTGACGAAAAACTTGAAAGAACAAGAACAAGAAATACACTATCTTTTTTCTTTTCTCTCGCACACACTTTACAATATTCTCTCACTCTAATCCCTTGAGTGGTATACAATTTATTGTTTTGCTCCCTCCTTAAAACTAGTACAATAGCCCCCTTATATAGACATAATAAAGGTCTTCTTCAATAAGGATTATTAATCCTAATTGGAATCTAGTTATGAATCCTACTCCAATTGAGAAACTAACTCCAATTGGGTAAACAACTCCAATTGGGAAAACAACTCCAATTGGGAAAACAATTTAATCCTCTAAGACTATTAATTCCCAATAGACTTAGGACAACTAATCATGGGCTGGAAAAAACCCAACAATCTCCCCCTCTAGACCATGAGGAAGGTATACCATAATAGGATTGCTCCTCTTGACCAAACTCCCATTGATCGAACTTTTCATGACCAGACTCCCCCTGATCGAATTACCCATAACCAAGCTCCCCTTGATTGAACTACTCATTAACCAAGACCCTCTTGATTAGATTTCTCTTGACCAGGCTCCCCCTGATCGCAACACCCATCGTCATTGGCAAAGGCAATTATAGACATCTTTGCCATAAAACATCGCTTATCTTCATCTTGGTCCAATCAGCATCAGACATACTTGCTGGCTTGCTCTTAACACCTTCAGTAAAACATGTCCTCCTCTTGATTTCCACGTAACCCAATTACAGCAGGTTGCACCCTCCATTCTAAACAGATATCAGCCAAACCTGGCTCTGATACCACTTGTTGAGAATTACGCGTTTAAGAATGGGAAAAACAAATAACCAAGATAAATAACACCAAGAAATTACGTGGTTCAGCAATATGTGCCTACGTCCACGGAACAGCAACAACAATCTTTCACTATATCAATAATGAGTACAACCAATAATCTTGCCAAATCTCTAGAACTAGGACTTGACGAAAAACTTGAAAGAACAAGAACAAGAAATACACTATCTCTTTTCTTTTCTCTCGCACACACTTTACAATATTCTCTCACTCTAATCCCTTGAGTGGTATACAATTTATTGTTTTGCTCCCTCCTTAAAACTAGTACAATAGTCCCATTATATGGACATAATAAATGTCTTCTTCAATAAGGATTATTAATCCTAATTGGAATCTAGTTATGAATCCTACTCCAATTGGGTAAACAACTCCAATTGGGAAAACAACTCCAATTGGGAAAACAATTTAATCCTCTAAGACTATTAATTCCCAATAGACTTAGGACAACTAATCATGGGCTGGAAAAAACCCAACAGAGGTACTACTATGGGTTACCTTGTCCACTCCTGTTTGAATTAGAAGTAGGATCTTTTGTTGCATTGTGTATATAATGTTAGTTGTGTTATGCATCATTTTTCTGATAATTGACTAAAAGATTTTACTCAAAAACACGTTGGATCACTTTAGTTTTCTTTCTTGAACTATAGAGTTTCAAATTGCTCTGTGTTAATTACTCTCGTATCGCCTGGAAATGTGATTCAATAAATGAAACTGAACTTATAACACAGGGGAAGGAGGATAGGGGCTGTGCAAGACTTAGGGATATGCAGCTTTCGTGGACAAGCACTTGTATTTGTGCTTCATTCTGATGGGATGTTGCAAGTGTGGGATCTTTCATGTCATAGCAGGATCTTTAGTAAAAACCTGAATAGTTCGACACTGGCAGGTAAGTATCGGTTTTCCCTATTCACTTTGTGATTGTTACTACCTACTTTATGTTGTCCATCATTGAGTAGTCACCACATATTAACACAAAAACTCCCCAACCAAAAATCTCTATTTATAAGACATATTTCCGGGTGTTACTTTATTCTTGGAGGTTGAATTTCTAAAATTTAATCTACTTCCATTTGTACACAGAAAATTCACTTTAGCAATGCTCTTTTCTGTGGGGGTAACAAACACAAAGTTAATAACAAGAGATAGAGTAAACAACACCGGAGGACAAGGAGGAATATTTCTGCTAAATCTAGAATTTATTGACAAAGACGGAAGATTTCTCTGATGAGCACATGGTTGTTTTATGTATGCACATTATTTACCAGAAGATATAATTCCTTTATTTTTTATTTTTTTAAACAAAATATTTCATCTATATATAAAAACATGTTTTCTTATCCTAGGTTTTGTTCTCTAATTTGGCAGAACATATAATTATTTTTCCTTAACAAAGAATCTAATTTCAGGAGCAACATTGGAAAGGTTATGGATTGGTCACGTTGGGAGTCGTTCAAACGTGATTCCTTTGGCAATCTTGTACAGGCAAACTTCAGTACGTAATCTGAAACGAGTGCTATGAATCTGAATTTCGGTGTCATCTTTTTGTATATGCATATATTTCTATTTATTTTTGCTACTTGAGAGTTTTCTATGTGACCCTTGGTTAAGGGTAAACTATGAAAATGTAAGAACAGGGTAATCTGTTTAAGTGATTTGAACTTGGAAGTTTAAAGTTGGGTTTAAGGAAAAGTTCCCCTTCTCCTTTCTATGCTTGGATTTTTTTTCAAAAAGATATAAGAAAGATTTAGGGGCATTGACTATTTTTGCAATTTAAGAAAAAGTTACAGAAAACTAAGTATGAAGAAAATAAGTAATGTTTCCTATTAAAAAAAAAATAGAAAATATGGTTCTTAGTCCGCAGTTATAAATTTAGAAGTATTTTCTGTAGCATGACTTGAGGGTTCTTCCATTTGCTGTTGTTCTGATGAATTCCTTGGGTCAATCATGAAGGGAATCTGCTCAAATACGATCTATGTATATAGTTTTCGTTGCAATCTAGAGTATGGATCAGTTAGAGTGCTGGAACCTTCAGCACAAAATATTCCTTTGGAGGAGGTACACAATTTTTTTTCGTCAATCCCACTGCCTTACTTTCCATTTTTTTCCTAAGTTATATTTGTTACACCAAATATACTATTAATTTGGTTGTCATAGGCTGGATGCGTTGACGTCAAACTTACTTCTAACAAGATATGCATATTGACAAATAAGGGATTAGTGCTTCACAACTTGTTGACGAATGTCAAAGTGTAAGTGAATTCGTTCCTGTTAACATTTAATTGACTCCGTGGCATTGTATTTCTTCTCCCTTTCATTGACCTCTCTTGAATGCTTCCTTTGTGCTAGGGCATGCCTCTGTATTGTTTGTATATAAATCCCTATAGGGGAGTGAAAAGATGAACTAGGAAGATATTATCTTGTGAAAGAGAGTACTCTATTCTTAGAACTGCAATAAACTTAATCACATAAATTTGTTTTAGCTAATTAGCTGATGGTTTCATGATGGTGGCACTTCGTGCAGGTGTTTAAGTATATGGACATACCATCTAATATTATATAGCTAGTTCTGATTTCAGTTCATGAAGTTGGAAGGGTCAGCTGAAGCCCTTGACCTTAATTATCCACATAATGTGCCTTTCTTTTGATGACTTGATTGTTTTGAGGTTTTATTTTATTTTTTTTAATATAAACTCTTGCTGGTGTAGGGATGTATAGTCCCAACTCATATATTTTTTGATCAACAGTAAATGCTTTTCTTTTCAATGTATATATATGACTGACTTGACTTCCTTTTTCTTTCATTTGCCTAAACCCTAAACCTCCAGGGAAGATGCATGCTCTTACGCTTTGCAGGAGGAATTTGTTGCTGATCAATTGTTTCAAAGTTCTGAACATTGTTCAGATGACCTTCTTTTCATGACACATTCAGTATTCTCATCTTCGAAGGTATGATGGGTATATCAGTTAAATTTTATTGTTAATAGACAATGCTTCTTTTTTAATTTTTTTTCCCCAGGATTGTCATGTGACTGTATGACAATATTACAAAGAGCTGGAAAATATTCTGCCATGTACGAAATGCAATTGGAAATGCTGTCACAATTTTATTGGGATGGACTCCATGCCACCAGCATATATGCATATTTATGTGGATGTATTTATTTAAAAGGGTTTGTCTCTATTGTGGACGAAGTCTTGGAGGGAGTTGGTGCAGAACAGCAATATTTGCCATACAGGATTAGAATAACTGCTCGGATTGAATTTCTTTCCCTTTTTTCTTTTGTTCTTTTGCATTTCTTTTGAGATGCCTTAAATCCCAACCAGTGTTTTTATTCTCTGGAGTCGTGATGCACTAAATCCCTCTGTTACATCTCACTTGTGAAGATACATATCTCGGTTGAACCCTTCTATCTAATAGATGGTGGTTCAGCGGGTCAAGAATTGAAAACATGGGCTGGGATTTGAATTCAATCCCATCTGTTCTAATCTTTAGTTGGTAAGCAGCTCTGCAATGTAACACTCTGCAAAAAATAAGAGCTGCTATTTACAAACTGTTTACATACACGCACATATATGTATGTTTTGATTTTGTACGAGAACTTCGAAAGTGGACATCTGTATTCGAAGATAGAAAGAAGTAAAGATCCAATTGAAGGGCCCACCATACAATATGGTTCAGTGCCCTGAATATTCGGAATCAGCAGAGTCAAATTGTCTAAAACATTTTATTATCTTCATCATTTCAGTATTTATGGTAAAATTGTCTTCATCTTTTTATTTGATCACTGTTAGAGGACTAAATTGGGATAAAAATGAAATGGAAATTCTCTTTTGAAGATACGACCGAGTGGGTGCTTAGCTTTAGTCTTGAAAGCTCAGATTTCGCTTTGTATCTCCATATTCAGTACTTTTCTTGAAAGGATGTTCACTTTAGCTTGAACAAGAATTATGTATGAGAGCTTCGAACAAGAATTCGTGTACATTTATATAATACCCAATAGTTGGGATTAGTGGGTTAACTGTGTGTATGGGTTGAGTATAAATGTTATTAGAAAATATTTATAAACCGAACAAGAATACAAATTTATGTAAGATGTTCATTGTAGCCAGTCTAGTAGCTATTATATATTAAATAAGCTGCTTATGATGTTTTGCTTGATGAAAATTCTGCAGGATCATATTGTACCAGTTGTATCCTCGATTTTCTTACGCAGGCTGCTTCTTCCTGGGGTTCATCATAACATTGCTTTGCGCTCAACCTTGCTGGATTATAACAGGCACTGGAGTGATTCAGATTTCCAGTCTCTAACCGCCGATATGCTGAAGAAGGAAATTCTTTCCCTGATTGAACATGAGGTTTGCATTGGAGTTTTTATCGTCTCTCTCACACACTCATATGACACCCTGGAGGTGGGGTTGCTAGCTAACAGATAACCAACGTATGTTGTATATTGTTTTAGGGTGACAGTGATAATTCAAAGTCGATATTTTGCTGCTGGAAAAAATTCTGTTCTCGCTACTTCCAAAACTGGTGCAAGAGCAATGCACCGTTTGGCTTGCTTTTGGATTCCTACAGGGGCACTTTTGGATTGATCAGAAAGAACTCAGTATCTCTTTTTCGTTGTTCGGAGAATATTGAGCGGCTTATTAATGGTATCTCAGGTATTGTTGCTTTATCTGAACCTTTCCCTTTTTTGCTTTAGGATGAATTATTTCTTATTTTTAATGCGTGTCCTTTTTTTTTTGTTGTTGGAATTTTCATATTCATATTTGATAGGTACTTCTGATGATCTCATCTATCTTGTTACCACTGAGGCGGGTTTAGTTCTTCAATTAGAGTTGCTCGTTAAAATGCTTAGATGTGTTGTTAATGTCAGCCAACAATTGGGAAAAACAGCTTCTGCTATATTTTATGAATCATTAGTTGGTGCTCCGCTGGTTATCTCAGCTAAGGAAATTACTCATCGCCTTTTGAAGAAGTTAGAATCTGGATATAGTTCAACGGTAGCAAAGCTTCATGTATCAGATCTTGGACCAGATGTTGCTTTGGAGAGAAGCCTGGCTGATAAAAAAAAATTGAGGAAATTTTCTATTGACATTCTGTTATCTCTTCATACCTTGCACAAAGAATCTGGCACGTGGAGTCGAATTTTAAAAGTGATTGAGATTTATCTAAAATTTCTTAAACCTCGGAAAATTGTACCAAACTCTGATGCTGAAATATCGTTGGATATCAATGCTTCCGTTTTGGTCCAGGCTACTTCTCAAGTTGCGAAGGTTATGTATGAGTCTGCCCTCGACATTCTTCTGTTTCTAAGCTATGTAGTGAGCATCAGTGGGCAGGTCATTTTCTTTTTATATTTTATAATTTTTATTTGCTTTACTTTGATTTTGTGGTTTCACGTGTGGTTAGCAAGACCTGCTATGAGTGTTTTCAGTGTAACAAACTCAATTATATATGTATATTTTTTGGAATTCTTTTATTAAGAAGCAAGGTTTCTCATTGTTTTTTGGTCATCGAAACAGGATTTTGATTATTTTGTTTTGATGCTTATATCTCTGCTCCCTGTTTGCACCTCGCATGCATTGGGTCTGTGCAGCTGTATGCATTATTGTGAATACTTTATTTATTTTGAAAAGACTGATTTTATTTTATGCAAAAGAAATATCTCATAGCACTATAGCAGTAGCAAATAAGTCCAGCAAGCAGACTACAAAAAACAGAACGGAGTATATCAAACCAAAATGTTACTTATCATAATAAGTAAGCATGTTATGTCGCTGGACTGTGAATCTGGATTATTCGTTAGTTTGCATCTCACCTGCCAGCTTTAGATATGTAAACCTGTAAAATGTTCAATATAGATCCTTAAAATGTTTCTTAGCAAAAGAACCCCAAAACTAATTTTTCGTTAAATAAATGTTTAGTTCATGCCTTGAATTTATCTTTTGTACAAAAACAAATTAGTAATAAACCAGAATAAAGGGAGTTGCTTGTTTCCTAATTCAAGATATGAGAAGTTGGCTCTGTACTCTGTTAGAGTGGAATCTATTGCTATGTACTCATAAATGCATGGAGTTAAGATTTTTGTTTTCTCCCCTAGAACTAATGGAAAATAGAGGTGAGAATTTGGTTTCTTTCTTGAACAGGACCTTATATTACTTAGATACAATACGCAACTCAACTAAATCACCCATTGTTCTCATAAAAGAAACAACGAATAAATATACAAAGTTGGGTTGGGTTCATTGCTCTAACTTTTTCACAAACCCTTGTATGTGATGTTTCTGTTATTGAGCTGTATTCTAAATTTCAAGTACATACTTTCCACTCCATGTTTAATATTACTATCCTTCATCATTAGTTCTACACATGCTTCTGGTCTTAATTTCAGTCTATAGGAAACTACTCCAGTGCTTACTTCAACAACTTACAGTATACGTACTTTAGTTTTTTACCAAAGCATTTGCCTTTTTCAGTCTTTATCGTTTTTATAAAACTCCTTATTCCATGATAAGGGTCGTCATTTTCCTGGAATTTAATCAATTAATGTGTCAAAATTTCTTTGGGTCTGCATGCAGATTGAGATGCTGCATGATGATGTATCCAAAATTCAACTTGACTTGATTCCAAGGATTGAAAAAATCATTTCTGAGTGGCTTCTTATACATTTCTGTGCCACCACGCCGTCTGAATCAGCTGCAATTGAAGATTTTAGCTCTCAGCTTTCAGTGTTACATATTGGTAGGTTTATGCTTTGTCTGGGGCCTTAGTTGGTAAGTTTGCTGATTTAGTATTTTTCTGATGAATATCCCTGACCGTGGTTCAGATAGCACCATGGGAAGAAGATCATGGAATGAGAAGCTTGGAAAGTGTGAGTTCACTCTGGCTTTTATATTCTTACCAAGTATTCGAACTTCCTCCGGAGACGAGGTCTGTTTTTCCTTGAGAAGCACACCGAACGTGAAGGACATTAGTATTTCAATGCGGGACTTTGTTAGCTGGATCATTTGGGGCCATACTGCGGAATCCTTTACCTTCCTCAAACGTGCAACAGATCTTGCTTTGATCCTTCTAAGGCATGGGCAGTATTATGCGGTTGAGGTTGTTTCTCTACCTACAGTTTTCCTAATATCCCTTAAACTTTACTTCATTGAGATTACTTATTGTTACTTTTCTATATAAAGAACCTACTCACTATGGTGGAGGCACATTTTCAAAATGAGAAGACATCTTATAGCATCCAAGATACAGAGGAAGGATGGTGCATACTTCATCATCTTTTAGGGTGCTGCTTCCTTGCTCAGGTATGCCGTGGGTTGCATGGAGTGCTGAAAGAGAGGAAAGTCACTGAAGCTGTTCGTTGTTTCTTCAGGTATTCTATGTTTTCTAAATCTTTTGCCGATTGCCTATCCTGTATCGGTAACTCCTGTAGGGCATTGAATCTGACTTCTTGAAGAAAGTAAATAAGATGTGAAACTCCAACTTTAACTTCAAGTTATGTTTTTAATCTCTTTTTTCCTGAAGATATTTCTATTTTTTCAAAATTATTCTTCTAAGGAGATTCTCATTGTACCAAGAAAAAGTACGTTGGAATACCAGCTCGTACCAATATAATTGAACTAGTGGATAGCTTGAATTAAGATTTACGGGAGACGAGTTGTAATGAATAATGTGTAATTGAGTGTTAGATGTTACATGTGCTGATTGAGGCACATCATGCAAAAAAATCTTCTTATTTCCCCAATACTCAAATATTTAATATGTTGATTTGAAGCACAAAGTGAACCTGATAAATTGTTGGATTTTGATGTAATGCACAAAACTGAAGAGTCTGAACTTTTAATATGATACACTTAGCTGCTTGGTGTTTGCATTCAAAATTTTCATTCACATTCTCTATTCTATTACTCTGTATTTGAATGGGCCAATATCAAATAAAACTAGCATTCACCTTTACAGCTTTATTACAATATTAGTTTACGATACATTGTACACTTCTGGATATGTAGTGTCTAGATGCTTAGTATGAATGATGTGCATCCTTTTGAAGACTGATATTTATACTTGGGAATTGTCCATATTTTTCACTCATAATTGTATCATTTGCACTTAGGAATAGCTCGTTGTTTTCGTAGTGAACATTGATATCTAGTTTTTCTATTCAGAGCTTCGTCTGGAAAAGGAACATCCCAGGCTTTACGGAGTTTGCCTCAGGAACCGGGGTCTCCAAATCTTGGTTTCAGTGAGTTTGTTTAACTTTTATATCTTAAACAGTTGATTGTGCCTTTTGCTTTTCTGTTTTTATTAACTCTTTCATTTTACCTTTCCTTTTAGCTGGTGACATATCAGCTTCCTCATGGAGACTGCATTACTACCAATGGGCAATGCAGATATTTGAGCAATATAATATAAGCGAAGGTGCTTGTCAGTTTGCGCTCGCTGCGCTTGAGCAGGTAGAGGAAGCTAGTGTAAAAGATGAGCTGAATGGACGAGACTCAGTCAACGAATCAGTATCTACCATCAAAGGACGACTTTGGGCAAATGTCTTCAAGTTTACTTTAGACCATAATCTCTATTGTGATGCATATTGTGCAGTAATTTCAAACCCAGATGAGGAGAGCAAGTACATCTGCTTGAGGCGTCTGATAATTGTTCTTTACGAGCGTGGTGCCATAAAGGTTTTTATTCAAACTTGAAGCTAACTTTTGTTTGCTTTTGACATTCTTTTCCAGTTTTTGTCTTTACTAAGTTGCAAAGTATATACCCACAAGAAATTCTCTCTGCACGATGTTCGTTCCATCTATATTGTCGATAATGTATTGATTTTATGTCAGTACCCTTTTTTTCTTAGCTTCAATGATTTCTACTGATTATGTACTTATTTATATACTTTTTTTTAGCAAAATATTTGAATATTATGTTTCCTGTAATGCGTGTGGCATGGAACTTATTTCAAGAATTCTGTGTGAGATTGTCCTAGTGAGGCTAATTCTCCGATGAAGGTTTTTCTATTACTAGATTTCTTTTGCCGTCATTTGTTGCAGATTCTTTGTGGTGGTCAGCTACCGTTTGTTGGTTTTACAGAGAAGGTAGAGCACGAGCTTGCCAGGAAGGTATGATCTAAATGTAAAGCCGATTGGATACTGACACTGTATTTCAAAATTTTCAATTTTTATGTCCTGGTGATTTTTCTCTATCTTAAACATGCAGGGAGATTGTTCAGATATATTAGCAAAGCCAAACTTATATAAGTTGCTTTATGCATTTGAAATGCATCAACATAACTGGAGAAGAGCAGCAAGCTACATGTACCTATATTCCGCTCGTTTGAGAACAGAAACAGCTCCGAAAGATTACCAGCACACATCATTGGCACTAAAGGAGATTCTGAATGGGCTCTCTGCTGCTATCAATGCACTTCATCTTGTTCATCCTGCCAACGCTTGGATTGACCCTCTACTCTGGAGTAATTCTCTTCACAAGAAGCACTATCCAAGTAAAAAGGCTAGAATTACAATAGATGAACAGAGCACATAATGCAACAACCAAACTTTGTTTTAATTGTGTCTACATCTTTAATTGTTGTCATGAATCCCGTCTACCATATGTGTCTGATAAATTAAATACCCATAACTTTTAGCTGCTACCTACCTATGAGCAAAATTTTCTACCTATGAGCAAAATTTTCTTGCAGACCAACAATTTGTTCAAAAGCAATGAACGCACATACATAGACTGATTTTGAAATCCCATTATGTAATTTTCTGGATGATTTTGGAATCCCATTATACACACAATTACATTTATATGTACATCGTTAGAACTCCCTAAAATAATATTTGCTTTTGAGGCAGTCACACGTTTTATTTTTATTGCAGCGGCCAGCAGCAATGCTTATCCTCAAACAGGGAAATCTTATATTGATATTGAGAAGATTGAGGACGAGTTTGTGCTTACTTCAGCAGAATATTTGCTTTCATTGGCACATATCAAACCTGCATCTAGTGGTAAAGTGCTATTTTAACTTAATTTGTTTGTGTAAGATTCCCAATAAATTAAAATTGGTTTTCAACCCTTGACGTAATTCCAAATTTTTGTGTGGTATTCCCAAGGATTATACTAGTTAACAATGTATCAGGGAATAAGCTAGCTACCTGAATTAGGAATATGCTAATTATTTACCTCAAGGCTTTTTATTTAAACTTGTAAAAGTCGCATCCAACTTATGGTAAAGGCAATTTAGCCAGAATTTTGGTTATCTTGATACTTTAGTTTTTTTTTTTTTTTTTTTAAGTTTGAATTAAATTCTAATGTGCATGGAAATTTTGTTTTGTAAAATGATGTTTATACATAATAAGTCTCTTCAGTAATTATTAATTGTGTTTGGCAAAGGGTGAAGGGTCAGTGGGAGTCAGTTGGCCTTTATACCTTGCCATTGTCAACCCAGTCTCTTAAAATCACGAATTTTCAGTAGCATCTTGAAATTGTCAGTAGCGATCACATTCTATTCATGACACATTTAGAAGTAATCATGAATTTTCTTTTCTTTGCCATTTATTAGCATCAAATTCCAATGTTTCATTCTTGTTTCCAAAAGTTAATTACGACATTTTTTCTTGAATATTTGTAACGCATCACCTTTAGACAGCTTTCACAAACCCTCCTACGTATATTATTCAACTATTTTTTTTTCTCGTGAGAGAGCCAATTTATCCCGTTATATCCAGCCTGTCCCATGTTTCATCTCATGGTTGGATTGGAAGAAATTGTTGGAAGTGCCTGATTTTGTTTTCTGCTCGTCACTTTTTGTCCCTTTTCTTTTCCGTGTTTATTTATTGTTGCCATATCACATGTCCATGACTTCTTTCAGGAACCCAGAAAGCACCATTAGAGGTTGTTGATCTCCTTATGCAGACAAATTCATATGATATGGCATTTACAATTCTTTTAAGATTCTTAAAAGGTTCAGAGTTAAAGAGGTATAGATCTATATTATAATATTATAGCCATAGTGTTTCCTTTGTAATGCATAAAACCTGGAGCTGTCTTTTGTTCAGGGGAATGGAAAGAGTTTTCTCTGCCATGTCACTGAGATGCTGTTCACATAGAGTTGATTCTTCATGGGTTGGGTAAGATAGATATTTTCCTCATTAAGCATTTGCCTTAAATACTTTAAAAAGTGTACAATCCTGATCTTGTATTAATTTCTTTGTAACTGAATCTGAATTATGTAATATATAACTTTCAGGAATGATCACAGAGCACGTGGTCTTCCGTTGACTTTATCAATGGATGATGTGGCTGTTCATGAGGATGTGGGTTCTACAAATGAACAATTTAAGGGAATCAGTCAATGGGGAACTCTTGAGCTTTACCTTGTATGTATTCGGTGTCTTCAATCTTTTTGAGCTTCTTCTTAACCATCAATGCGCTTTTATCAAATATTTGAAGGAAACATTTTAAATATGATTTATGGAAGAAGGAATAGATTGCATGTTTACATTATTGAAAAGGAAACTAGTCTCTAGATTTGGGATTTTGAAGGGTTTAAAAGATAATTAGTACCGCCCATATTTAATTTTAGACAGCCCAGAGGTTATTTCTCTAAAGGTTTCCAGGATCACACTACATATAGACATTTAGTGTTGTATTTCAAATTAGAAGTAGCCGACCCCACTTAGTGGGAAAAGGCTTTGTTGTTGTTGTTGTATTTCAAATTAGAAGGAACAAGAAGCAAATTATTTGAAAGTACAGTTGAGGTTTTATTCAACTAAGGGAGCATGCACCTGCATGGATGCTTTGCCTGAATATTTGAACACTACAAAATTGTTTTTGAATGGCTCTGTTTCATATGAATATCTCGAAGAATTAAGTGCCTATTTATGTTCATAATCCTATACTCTAATACTATGCTGAATCTGGTCAAGGGCCTTAGATATTATCTTGTTTCTTAAATTTGTTCACAAGTATGCTATTCACCCAAATTAAAAAAAAAATCACAAGTATGCAATATTTTTTCCTAAATTTTAAAATGAGTATGTTATTGATCATAGACTCTGTGAAAGTGTATTGTAACTGAGCCTTTGGAGTTGCCCCATGTCGGTGTGAGTGTTGCTTGGGAAATGGGTTAGGAATAGGCCAGGTCAATAGAACTATATTGTAAATAGGATTCGGATATATAAGAATATTTGGTTCCCAGTGTGTTTAGTGATCTAGCTTCCTAAATTAAGTGTTTATCTTCCTAATTCTCACAGTTCTGTTAAATTCTTTTAGGCTATCAAATTTTGATTAATGCATTTCATTCTTATAATTTATCAACACAAATGTAGACGAGGGAGCCTTTACCGGTGCTTCTACCCTTTTCATAGTCAAATATGTTCATATACATAAGTTTAAAGGAAGTCAGGAGTAGTATACCGTACCATTTACAATCCACCATGAGTTTTGTTCACTCTTCGCCTCTCCCCACCCTTTGTCTCTTTGCTCCGTTTAAGAATTTTCATCTTATCCTACCCTTTTGATGTATTCAAAATATACAGGACAAATATAAAGTATTTCATGCCGGTTTACCACTAATTGTTGCTGAAACTCTTCTTCGCTCGGATCCTCAAATTGAATTGCCTCTTTGGCTGGTAAAGATGTTCAAGGTAACTCTCTAGGTGGTTTGTAATAAAAGAGGAAGTCACGTTTTACAGCATCTATGTTTTTGTTTAATTGACAATCGTCTCTCTCTCTCTATCGCTCACTCTCCATCTTATTAGTTTATTCTTCTTCATTAACAATGCTTCTGGTATCGTATGTTATTTAGTTTATCCTTTTCTGTAATTATGTTTCTTTATATCCTTTGTTAGTTAATTATTCTTCATTAGCTTTCTAGTGTATTGGTTATTAATGAAAAGTACAGGGTTTTGTCACACGCTTAAAATGACCCATTCACGTAACATCGTAGCCTTGTGACCCACTTGTGTTTTGACAGGATGGTAGAAAGGACAAGACTTGGGGCATGACAGGCCAAGAATCAAATCCAGCATTATTATTCCAACTATATGTTGATTATGGTCGATACAGAGAAGCTACAAATCTTTTGCTTGAGTACATAGGATTGTTCGCATCAATGGTAAATTGCAGCTTGTTCTTTTCTATATTAAGCTTCTGCCTTCCTGCTTGGCTAAAGGTTGCCCATGGTTTTAACTTTGCATTTGGAAAGTTCATGCCATTTTGTGCTTTCTATGGCAGAGTTTGGTTTAGTTTCTGGGTTTCAGGTTCTTTGTATGTACTTACGATGGTGGGTTTATGGTGGTGTTTGGTTTGAAGGTGGAGGTGTGGGCGATGAGGGAGGAGGCAATGGGGTTGGAGTGATGGGACCCATGGAATTAGGGGGATGGGCGGGGCTTCACAGAGAGGTAGAAATGTAGTAGAATGGTTATTGATGAGGGGACGTTTTTCTCCAAAAAACAGTAGTTGGCAATATTTATATTTTATTTTATGTATTGTTGTCCCTTAGACTATTAGTGTTTCCTTAATCAAAATGTAAGTGCAGGTCGTGCGTAATACTGGAGTTTTTGGAACATTAGAATTAATGATACATGTATAGGGAGGTCAAATGAAAGAAGAGGTCTGTTAAAATAGTCTGGTTGTTGATGTACCTTAGATGAAAAATGGGACAAAAGAACTGATGCAAAAGTAGTGTACCTTAATTTCGTGGGGCATTAGTATTGTAGGTACGTTACGCCTTCTTATTTCATGTTGATTTCTACTCTACTGGTTGTTTAACTTAACATGTTCTCTTCTACAGAGGCCGGCTGACATGGTCACTCGTAAAAGACGACTAAGAGTCTGGTTTCCATACACGGGAATTCAGCGTCTGTGGTGCCAACTTGAGGAATTGATCAGTTCAGGCCACATGGTAGATGAATGTAACAAGCTAAAGAATTTATTACGTGGAGCTTTGCTGAGCCATCTCGAACTGGTAAGCCATATTTACAATCTAGGGCTAGTACGGGGACAAACTTATAACCTTGCTGTTGTGTACGGAGTGCCCAATACCATTGCCGGTGTGCTGTTTTCAGGTGAAAGCAGACTCGGAAGATGCGGTTTCTGCTTTAAGTTGAGAGATTTTCGGTTGCCCAACAAGATGGATGGACACACTTTGAATTCAACCTTGAAGTTGAGCGTCAGCTGCGGTTTTGTTAACAGACAATGCTATCAAGATACAGTGGTTATTGGAGGCGAGCGCTGACTATTTTGTGGTTGAGAATCGTCCGCCCCCCCTCACCCCCCCCTCCTAATGTACATACACAAGACACGATGAAACTTTGAAACCGGATATTTGATTTCATAAGGGGAATTTTATTGCCGAGTGATGTAATTAGAGAAAAACAAGTAACGAGAATGCGTAGAGGCGATGCAGGTTCTCTCCTGATAAGCCAAGCAGAAAGCAAACGGGTTTACTGCCCAATTATGTCTGTATGAACCCCTATTTGTCGCAGCACATGAGGAACCGAGCTGCAATCGTGAATGCCAGGGCATTTCACTAAACCATAAGAAATACGCAGTTATGACTTGCTTAGCCAGTAAAACGTTGCCTATTTACCCAGCTTACTTGTGCGCAAAAAAGAGGCAACGCAACGGCACCCAATGTCCACACACAGCCTCATCTCTGTCTGGCAACAATGGCAGGAGTCATGACTAATTACGTCAATGAAAACCCTAGACCTAAATTAATGTGGTTCTTCCTCACGTTTAACACTTCAGATTTGCTTAGACTTTTATATTCAAACCAAAATATCAACGAAAGACATGATATAAAAATAGGAATATACGCACAAGCAGATGTATTACGAATTTTTAATCAAAAGATAGAACTTAACGATCAGTAAACAACAATAAAGGAGAACGAAACTGTTATTTGCATACGGTTTATGGATGTTTATGGTCTTCTGTTTTACTTTTTATCAAGATTATAACGAGTCTCTGTAAAAAAGAAAAAAAATAATAATAATAACTGTAACGGGGCTTTGTTTATGCTTATTCCAAAATTATATTATTGATCTCAATCACTTTGGCTGCTTTGCGCTACATTTACTGCAAAATTGTAAAGATAACATTAACCTCATTAAATATTGATACTGAATTTCTATGTCAATGGTAGCTCTTCATTTTCAATGTTTTCCCTCAACTTTATTACTAAAAAATTTGAAAAAATGCCCATTTTTGCCTTATATTTCTTGATTCCTTTCCCAACTTCATTAAACAGTGTAATGAAAAAGAAAAGAAAAAGCACTCACATTACCTTTAAAAAACACATAATGTTGAAGTCCTAACTTAGTTAGAAACTAGAAATTGAGCTCGTGCGATGCCGTGGGTTTTAAAATTATGTTAAATAGGTGAAACATATTAAAATATATTTACATCCATATCAAAATTTATTTACATCCTTATGTTCAATAAAGAATAGAAGACAGGTGTTCCAGATTACGCTACTATAAATAAAGGCACAATAGATTGAGATAATACACACTTCACTTCAGAATTCGCCAATGTCTTCCACATTCTTCAACACGTGGAAAATTCTTTAACATTCTTTCACACGTGGAAAATTCTTTCACATTCGACGAAAAACAATTACTGTCCATATTAGCTGGTGACTTCAATGAACTACTTTGTAGTAGTGAGAAACAAGGAGGTGCTAGCAACTATCGACTTGGAGGTTTTAATTTAAGGGAACTTTAACGAAAAGCACCCGGTACTGTTCATTTTAACGAAAAACCACATTTTTACAATAAAAGGTCAATCCTGGTACTATTCACTTTACCCTTTATTTTGTCCTTATCATTAAAACTCAAAGTTTTCAAGCCCTTTTCATTAGTTTTCCTTTTAATTTAATCAATGGGTTCAAAACCATGTTACGATTGATTTGGGTTTCATTGGCAATT
Source organism: Malus sylvestris (assembly GCF_916048215.2). Taxonomy (NCBI): domain Eukaryota; kingdom Viridiplantae; phylum Streptophyta; class Magnoliopsida; order Rosales; family Rosaceae; genus Malus; species Malus sylvestris. Next base: position 28,299,592 of record NC_062264.1, read on the forward strand.
AGTTCACTTTGTTCACATTTTGTTGCTATGTGTCGTTGTCTTTAATATTTTTAGAACAACTCAATAAATCATGAATCATTATGGTGTACGTGCAACCATCAAATCTAATGTCTTAGATTAAGCACATCATGATTCTGTAAGTATTGAGCAAGTGTTATTAAATAATTGGAAGATAGGTACATAAAATAGAGTTGTGTAATACATCAAATTAATTGTATGTTACCCTTTTAAATAGTATGTAACATTTTTCTCCTAACTTCTACTTGGCACATGAACTTGCTACATTTTTCTATATATCCAACAAGATAGTACGCCACTTGTAATATTTTACGTTTATAGATGGAGTATTGTAAACTAATCAAAGAAGCTATATGCTTGAAGCTCCTTTGAGGCAAAGATACATTGTCTCGGTCAATTGGTAGCCCACGTGTAACATTTTTGCCTCATCAAACTTTTTGAAATGGTTTTTTTTTTTTTTCTTTTCATATATACATACATATTTCTTTTTGGATAAAAACTCCACCAATAAAATTAAAAAATATTATGGATAACTTTGGTTTTTTATTATTAAAGAAAAGACAAAACAACTGTACAAATCGTCTGACCCTCTTCTGCCCTTCTGCTGCCTTATGTTCTGCTGGTGCCTGCCCATGACAGGAGGAGGAAAACAGAACGCTTTCTAGCTACTCTTTCCCAAACAAAAATTATGAAGAAATAATCAAGTTTTTGCTGCTTTTAATCACGTGAAGGTGAAGGCAGCTGTAAATTCATATTTTTCCATGGCTTTGATATGTGCATATACAAGAGTTCCAAAACCTGCAAAGCTCCGACCTGAGGGCAAGCTCCTTCTTAGACCATCTCTAAATCTGGGCTAAAAGCTAAATTACCTCCCAAATTATCCCCCCAAACACTCTCCAACCCATGTTAAAATTTTAGGCTAAATGCCAAATGTTATTTCTGGGCCAAATACCCCCCAGCTTTCCTCCCAGGCTAAATGCCAAATGTTTATCGGAATTTAAATTTTTTTAGATTAAAATGTTCATAAAATTAATTTACAATAATCTACATATTTATTTTTTATTTTTTAAAAAAATTGATTTAAGAAAAAAATTAGCCTAAGTTTATTCTTTAATAATTCCGGGCTAAAATTTTAGGGCAGAAGGGTTTGAGCAGAAAAGATGTTTCTGGGCTAAAAGCCAAATTTTTCAGGCTAAAAAATTTGGCTTTTAGCCCAAGGGTTAGAGATGGTCTTAGGGGGCATGATTGTTAGGACCTTAGAATATTACACCTGTTAAGTCTAACCTTTATGGTATTTTGTCTTATCCTTGTAGAAATTGGTTTCATCCAACGGTAGTGAAGGTGGAAAGGTGTTCCAATCTGAGCTCTTCCCCTTTAGGGATGTATATAAGCCCCCCTTCACCTTTTGGGAAAGGTATGAATGAAATCAAGATGTCTTAGTTTATTTTTTTTCCTCTTCTCTCTATATTTTCTGCAGTTTCATCCTCTAGTCATATCAGTAAGCCCTATAGCAGACGAGGATGAAGAACACAATACTCACAATAAGAGCAGCTACACTGCTCACGACTAGGCCAGGCTGCTGGCTATAATTTGTCCTCATTGTTCAATAAATATTGAGAACGAACACCGGTGGCTTCATGACGATGAGCTAGGTAGATCGATCAATGATAGTGGGAGAAAGAAAAACAACACGGGCCGAGGGACATATAATGTTATGCTAGATCATTCCGACGGAGAGGGTTAAAGGTTAAAATTAAAAAATAGTCTAATTTGTTCAAAAATTTATTCCCAATCGAAGACTAGGCAATAATTTTATGGGACCCATTAGACCATTATTTGGCCAAATGGGCATAAGGCTAGCCAAATATAGCCTCCTCCTTAGCCCTTTTTTGAGATCCAGCTCCTCTTTTGCAATAATTGATTCAAATTCAAATGCTAGATTTGAAAATATTCAAAGATAGTTTAATTAGATAAACCATAAATTTAAAGTGTACAAATGTCATAAATTAGACAAACTCTGAATACAATGTGTGGTTTTCCTATTTCTAAGTATGATGAAATAGTCTGTAATGGCATTAAAACAAATAAAAAAGTAATTTGCTTCTAGAAAGAGATAAAGATTATCTTTTACAATGGTAATTTTAAGATATTGAAAGGATAGAGATTTTCTGGCAGATACCTTAAAGGTGAGTGAGTTTACCAAAGTGTTAGTAAACTACTTAGTATTAGGTCCGGATATATATGTTTGGAGGACTTAATGTAAGAAAACAACTACTCGCAAACAAAATCAATTTTCATGCATGGATGAAATTTGTGATGGTCATACATTAAAGAGATAGTCAACCTAGTGGATCCAATTATTAAGGTTTGACTAGAGAGTAAATTGTATTATCAAGGGGAATGAGTTAAAAGCCCATAATTAGAGTAGTCATAGTGAAAACCCAACCTAGTTGACTGGAGATCCCAGATCTAGGTTAAAATGGGTGTAACGCCCCAGCCGCGAAATATTTATTTTCAGGAAGTAATTATCAGTGATAGGCCCAACTAGAATCATGGTCACTTTATTACCATTAATCACATTTCTTCGGCTCAATAATTCATAAAAATTTCACAACTAACCATAATTTTCTTTATGAAACCATGCATTTAAATTATGAAGTAAATTCCAAATTAGCTTCTAACAAAACAACTATTCAACAAAAGATTAATTCTGGAATATTTAACCTCACTTACTTTATAGCTGCATCTAACTCCTCATTAAACTGCCTACATACCCTAAACAGGGATCAAGCCATTTGTAGTTCGCCCTTTACAAATTTTAATCTATGTCCAATTATATTCGAATATTCGAAATAACCAACATTAGTGGTAATAATCGAAACACATCACATGGGCACTAAACTTGTAATTAAAATATTGAGATTGGCACAAAATGGCAGCATTGGCCCCTGGTCACGCGCCGCCGCCAGTGGCGGTCGATCTGCCCAAATTGTCGGAGAATATCAACTATTTCCAAAAATTACCAAATTTTATAGGATGATAGATCTCAATGAGGGGAGAAAGTTTCATACCTGCGGCCAAGTCCAATTTGGCCGGGAAACACCTCAAATTGGCCACGAACCACTGGAAACCCTTGAATTTGGGTGTGTTCAATTAGACCTCAAACGGACTCCGACACCCCCAAACTTGTTTGGGCTTTATTCCAGAGGTTGAGGAAAGCCTATTGGTGGTGGTAATTTGCTAAGTTAGCTTCTCGATTTGTGAATTTCCGCCGGATATCCACACGCACCACCGTGCGTTTTTCCCCAGAAATACCACCAATTTCCTCCTAATTTTGGTTGGAAATGGAAGAGGGTAGGTCATGGAGGGTTTTTCAAGTGGTAATTTGAGGGTCAAGGATCCCCCGCCGGGTCAGGTCGCCCACTCATGGGTTAAGGATCCCCCGCACCCCCTTCTCTCCTTTTCCCTCATTTCTTTCCTTTCCCATTGGTCACGTTTTCCCCATTTCCTTCTTCCTTTTCCTCCTTTCTATTCTTTACTTTCAATCTCAGCCGTCCATCATTTATTTTCCTTTCATCACAGCCACACACGTGGCACAGCTTATTGCTCCAGATTTCTGGAGTCTTCTAAATGAAATTAAAATTACCAAAATATCTCTGACTTTAAACGTTAATAACTTCTTCATTATAACTCTGTTTCACGAACGGTTTACGCCCACCCATTCGTGAGATCGAGCTCTATTCAAGCATATAAATTGTGGTCTCGAATGGTCTACGAATTTTAAATGGTTAATTTCCAAACTTTAAACCTTGTAATCAGTTTAATATAAAACTGAACACAAATAAATTAATATAAATTCCCAAAAAATAATATAAACTTTCAATACCACAAATACACACATTATTATAATTCTCGGAAACAAAACTTTACGATTTTCCCAATTCTATCTTCGGAACCGTACATCGATTTAATTTCAAATTTCTTCAAATATTCACAATTATGAATATAAAATTCATATATTTAAATTTTTAGGGTATTACATAGGGATGTCAATTCTAACCGTTAAACCTAATAACCGCCCGAATAGATTGGATTTGGATATGAAAATTCGGGTATAGTATGGATATGGGGAAAAACAGTGAACTTTATTTGGTTATGGTTTTGGATATGGTTAAAGGAGTCCCCAATCCGTATCCGTCCCCGAATCCGACCCGAATATATATATATATATATATATATATATATATATATATATATATGATATATAATATAATTTTATTTAATTTACCAAACCCTCCCTATACTAATTCATTATGCATGCATCAAACCCTATACTATCTTTATTATGCACCAAACATCATGCATGGGGCATACCAACAACCTCATCAATTCAATGCTCTTATTGTTATACTCAACCAAATTAATTCATTGAATCATTTTATATATCAATTATCAAATGTTACAAGTTTAACAGATTCATCTCTCTTCAAGAGTCTAACTGTCAAGAAATTGGTGCATGTTATTATAAACAACTTCAAATATATTGTTATGTTTTTGGTAATTGGATGTTGCTATTTAATGATAGAATTAGTATCTACTAATATTTATACTGCGTCAATTGGATGAATATAATTTTTTTTTGGTTTTTTGACGAAGATGGATATAACCCAGAACCGATTGAAAATCCGTTACCCAGTGGATATGGTTATGGATAATCCCCGATGTTTAATTTGCGGTTATGGATATGGTTAATTTTCATGGTTATGGGGATGGATATAGTATTTCCATCCCCAAACCGAACCGTTGCCATCCCTAGTATTCCATTCACCTCCCGTTAAAATAAATCTCGTCCTCGAGATTTCAACCATCAAATAGCGAAAAAGAATTAGAATTATTTCCACCATTTCTTTAATGGTAAAATATATTATAATCTCAATCTATGATTTTATTTAGGCTCCCAAAATAAGCATTCCATGAATAATAACCGTGATTCTCACTCACACTCTCAAATTCTCAACCACATTCATTGGCAAAATAAATATCCAAACCATACACATTGGCAAAAATAATATCAACCCTAAACCATAATTCTCGTTGGCTAAAAAGATACCAAAACATCAAACCACATCAACCATCGGCTAGATACATACTAGCATAATAACCACGGTTATTATAAATTCCAGCTATACCCATCTTTTGTCAATTAAATATCAGAATTTCAAGCCAAAATCATCAGTGGCTAAGTAATTATCAAAATTTCAAACCAACCCAATAAAATTGACAAATCACATATCAAGAATTCCAACCAAAACATGGAAATTTCCAATCACACTCACTGGGTAATGGAAATAAGTTTAAAACCAAATCCGTGGTACCGTTAACATGGAACGAAATCAAAATCTCAATCTATGATTTTTCTTTATTCCCGAAATTAACTGAGTTGTTCATAGTAAATTTAAAGCCTTTTAAATCTTTCTTTTTATCATTTAATCTTTCTTTTCATCGTTTCTCTTTTCAATTGAATCTAATTGCAGCCACACATGACATAATTTAGTGACTCGCACTTCTAGTGCACCACTCACATTCTATTAACCAAAGAAGATAGTTTATATATACCACAACTCAATTGGCCAACACAACTAAACCTTATTAATCGCATAGCCATAATAATATATGCTCGTCAACAGTTTTGTTCGCAATATCAATTTCCAACGATGACCACTCATGACTATGGCAACTTAAATAACACATTTATAATTATACACTTTCCCCCTCAATTCTTTCCATCATTCATAAAAAAATTCACGTCTCACACAACTAAAAATTCTTTCATATTAAATGAACTCAAAATTTCATTTCATAATTTTACTCATATTCACCAATAATAAATTAAGAAAACTTCATAGTCTTTCCACCATTTCAAAATTATAATAACCAAATCATAACCTTAGTTTATGATTCCATTCTCACTCGATGAATTTCCATACGAAATTCCAGTCATGCTATTTGGAAATTTACATCGTAATTATTGGTAATCCTTCTTACCATTACTTTTGGCAACACGGATACCAGGGATTATGGTCATAAACGATATTGGCACAATCAATTATCAAATTTCAAGCCATAACTATCGTGGCAAACAAAATACTAGAATTTCACGCCATAATTCATTAATGGCAAACCAAACTAATCAAATTTGAAATTTATAAACCTTCCATGTCAATTCTCCCCCATCAAGGGCAAAAACTCACTGGAAAACGTTTATATTAAATGAACTCAGGATCTCATCCCATATTTTCATTCATGTTCATCCATAACCACAACATATAATTTTTATTTTCATTCGATAAATTGTCATGACTTTAATGAATACCAAATTTCCAACCACAATTATCATTTGCCAAACATTTTAAATTTCTAGCCACACTTATCATTGTCAAAACAATGGTTCCACCACCATTTTCTTTTATCTCCAACAGTGACTAGTAGGCTGGAAAAGATTGTAATATACCTGGCCAATACACATCACACTTTCTTTTTCTTTTCTTCTTTTGTTTCCTTCTTCTTTCTTCTTTTTTTCTTCCTTCTTTTTTTTCCTTCTTCTTTTTTTTTTTCAATTTCACATCCACGGCCTTTTTCGCCCAATTTCACATCCATTGGCCTTTTTCGCCCAATTTCAAATTCACGGGCCTTTTTCGACCAATTTCACATTCACGGGCCTTTTTCGCCCAATTTCACATCCACGGGCCTTTTGCCCAATTCACACATCCACCCTTATATCCTCGAGCCTGTTTGCCCAATTCACATATTCACGGGTCTTTTGCCCACTTTACACATTCACCCTTATATCCACGGGCCTTTTTGCCCAATTCAATTTCTCAAGTGCCAGGTATAATACAAATTCTCCATCTACTTATCACCATCTCATAATCACCTTAACATTCAACATTTTCATAATCCATAGCATAATATCGATTCAATTCAAGATTAATCCAAAACTTTAATCAAATGCTCAACTTCAAAGCTATAACATGAATACGTTATTTTAAAATTTTCCTGCTCCCATTCAATTCAATTCAAAGCATCATAATTCACAATATATGCATTTCACATAATTTCCGTCATACTCATAGAACTTATGAAATAATGCAATATCAATACAATTCATAATTCACACCCACAACTCAATAATATCTCATAATACATAACATAATATCAATCCAATTCATTTCACTTCTTGATGATTCTCAACATATATATATCACATAACTTTCTCATTACTCAAAGAACTTATAAATAATGCATTATAAACGCAAATCACAATTCCCATTAACGAAACTTTCATATTTACCAAGGGAATTGCACAACAATCATAATACAATATATATATATATATATACATACATATTTTTAGGAATAAAGTAAAATTCATGTTTTATATGTGATATATATATATATATATCGCATATAAAACATGATGCTACTTTATTCCTAAAAATATGAATTAACGCAACCACAATGCATGTCATAATTCACACCAACAAGACTCAAGAATAGTCCATCTCATAGTGTAAGATCATTTGCTCTAATACCATTTGTAACATCCTGACCCCGAAATATTTATTTTCGGGAAGTAATTATCGGTGATAGGCCCAACTAGAATCATGATCACTTTATTACCATTAATCACATTTCTTCGGCTCAATAATTCATAAAAATTTCACAACTAACCATAATTTTCTTTATGAAACCATGCATTTAAATTATGAAGTAAATTCCAAATTAGCTTCTAACAAAACAACTATTCAACATAAGATTAATTCTCGAATATTTAACCTCACTTACTTTATGGCTGCATCTAACTTCTCGTTAGACTGCATACGTACCCTAAATAGGGATCAAGCCATTCGTAGTTCGCCATTTTCAAATTTTAATCTATGTCCGATTATATTCGAATATTCGAAATAACCAACATTAGTGGTAATAATCAAAACACATCACATGGGTACTGAACTTGTAATTAAAATATCGAGATTGGCACAAAATGGCAGCATTGGCTCCCTGGTGACGAGCCGCCGTCAATGGCGGTCGGCCGGCCCAAATCGCCGGAGAAAATCAATTATTTCCAAAAATTACCAAATTTTACAGGATGATAGATCTCAATGAGTGGAGCAAGTTTCATACCTGTGGCCAAGTCCAATTTGGCCGGGAAACACCTCAAGGAAACCCTTGAATTTGGGTGTGTTCAATTAGACCTCAAACGAACTCCGACGCCCCCAAAATTGTTTAGACTTTATTCCAGAGGTTGAGGGAAGCCTATTGGTGGTGGTCATTTGCTAAGTTAGCATCTCGATTTGTGAATTTTCGCTGGACACCCACACGCACAACCGTGCGTTTTTCCCCATAAATACCACAAATTTCCTCCTAATTTGGGTTGAAAATGGAAGAGGGAAGGGCATGGAGGTTTTCCAAGTGGTAATTTGAGGTAGTATGCAGGAAAAAGGGGCTAAAACTTGTCGGAAACGGCAAGAAAACCCGACCGGGTCGGGTCGCCCACTCGCGGGTCAAGGATCCCCTGCACCCCCTTCTCTCCTTTTCCCTCATTTCTTTCCTTTCCCATTGGTCACTTTTTGCCCCTTTCCTTCTTCCTTTTCCTCCTTTCTATTCTTTTCTTTCAATCTCAGTCGTCCATCATTTATTTTCCTTTCATCACAGCCACACACGTGGCATAGCTTATTGCTCCAGATTTTTGGAGTCTTCTAAATGAAATTAAATTACCAAAATATCCCTGACTTTAAACGTTAATAACTTCATCATTATAACTCTGCTTCACAAACGGTTTGCGCCCACGCGTTCGTGAGATCAAGCTCTATTCAAGAATGTAAATTGTGGCCTCGAATGGTCTACAGATTTTAAATAGTTAATTTCCAAACTTTAAACCTCGTAATCAGTTTAATATAAAACTGAACTCAAATAAATTAATATAAATTCCCAAAAAATAATATAAACTTTCAATACCACAAATACACACATTATAATAATTTCCGGAAACAAAACTTTACGATTTTCCCAATTATATCTTCGGAACCGTACATCGATTTAATTTCAATTTTCTTCACATATTCACAATTATGAATTTAACATTCATATATTTAAATTTTCAGGGTATTACAAAAGGACAACTAATTTATGACAACTCGGAGTAGCATTGCAGAGATATATTCTCTTTCTGCCCATGCAAGACGAGTTGGAGTATTACTCAAACAACCTCTAGAAACTTTCTCGAGTGGCTAATTAGGTTACAAGGTCTTTGATTTATTAAAGAAAGATGAAATTCTAATAACCTTTCCACTCGATTCTCATTACTTTTTACTTGAATTTTCTCGTTTACCCTTTCAACTTTCTTCTTACTCAATGCTTGATGATCAAAACTATGTAATTTTTAGATCACTCTGTAAACTTCAACTCTACAAAATCAACAAAATTAGAAATTATTTAACCGTCAGTTCACATTGTTGATATTTTAATTAGTTAAGTGAATAATATGGTTTGTCTATTTTATAAATAACATAATTTTCAATTTAGTTATTTTTTTTATAAAGATGATCATTAAGAGTAACCTAAAAATAGATAGTTCGGATAATGTGCAACATTACAAGATAAAAAAAGAGTACAAAAAGTAACCTAATTAGTTCTTACATATTAGCTAACCAACACTACTACAAAAGGGCCTTATAGTGTCAGTAGGTGGCGTCGGTTTAATATAATATAGTGGCGGATAAGACAGTTGCGACACTAACTGAAGATGACGTTGGATTTACTGTCGCTTATAAGTGTCATAAAATGTCTACGTCGCTTTTAAACCGACGTAAACATTTAATGTCGCTTATAACCGACATATATTTTAATAATTTTAAATACTAGCGTCGCTTTAAACAAAACAGTGTCGCTTTTAAGCGACATAAAGTAAGTGACACAAAGTATTGTTTTTAAATATTTTAAAGCCTGCGTCAGTTCTGAGCGACATAGATTTTAGTTTTTTGAAATATCTATGTCAAAATGATAGATTCACTAACACTTAGAATTTATTTATACTTTCATTAAATATAACATAAGATTTTGTGGTATCCACTAGTGTAAATATTTTAAATTGAAGATCGAATTCATTCATTGTATTCATATAGGGTCAAGGAGTGTAGCTGTAAAAAATCATCTAAATCGGAGTTAAAATAACCGTTAAATCGTGATTTTTCATTTATAACCGTCGAAAAGTTTTGTCCCGTTACTTAATCTCTAAATGTTTGTTTTTTGCCATTTTTGGCGTATGTGACCTGGAAGCATATATAAACAAGTTTGATGGTTGGATCGTTGAAATTAGTTTTGTAGAATGCGTATCCCATCAAAACGATAGATTCACTAACACTTGGAATTTATTTATACTTTCATTAAATATAATATAAGATTTTGTGGTATTCACTAGTGTAAATATTTTAAATTAAAGATCGAATTCATTCATTGTATTCATATAGGGTCAAGGAGTGTAGCTGTAAAAAATCATCAAAATCGGAGTTAAAATCACTGTTAAATCGTGATTTTTCCTTGATAACCGTCGAAATTTTTTGTTTCGTTACTTGATCTCTGAATGTTTGTTTTTTACGATTTTTGAAGTATGCGATCTCGAAGCATATATAAACAAGTTTGACGGTTCGATCGTTGAAATTAGTTTCGAAGGATGCGTATCCCATCAAAATGATAGATTCACTAACACTACACTTTCATTAAGTATAACATAAGATTTTGTGGTATCCACTTATGTAAATATTTTAAATTGATGATCAAATTAGTTCATTGTATTCATATAGGATCAAGGAGTGTAACTGTAAAAAATCATCAAAATCGGAGTTAAAATAGCCGCTAAATCGTGATTTTTTGTTTATAACCGTCGAAAAGTTTTGTCTCATTACTTGATCTCTGAATGTTTGTTTTTTAAGATTTCTGGTGTATGCAATCTCGGAGCATATATAAACAAGTTTGACGGTTGGATTGTTGAAATTAGTTTCGTAGAATGCATATCCTATGAAAACGATAGATTCACTAACTCCTAAGAGTTTATTTATACTTTTATTAAGTATAACATAAGATTTTGTGGTATCCACTAGTGTAAATATTTTATATCGAAGATTGAATTCATTCATTGTATTTATCTAGGGTCAAGGAGTGTAGCTGTAAAAAATCATCAAAATCAGAGTTAAAATAGCAATTAAATCGTGATTTTTCGTTTATAACTGACGAACAGTTTTGTCTCATTACTTGATCTTTGAATGTTTGTTTTTTGAGATTTTTGGCGTATGCGATCTCGAAGCATATATAAATAAGTTTGACGGTTGGATCATTGAAATTAGTTTCGTAGAATGCGTACCCCATGAAAATGATAGATTCACTAACACTTAGAGTTTATTTATACTTTACTTTCATTAAGTATAACATAAGAATTTGTGGTATCCACTAGTGTAAATATTTTAAATTGAAGATCGAGCTCATTCATTATATTCATATAGGATCAAGGAGTGTAGTTGTAAAAAATCATCAAAATCAGAGATAAAATAACCGTTAAATCGTGATTTTTCGTTTATAACCGTAAAAAAGTTTTGTCTCCTTACATAATCTCTGAAGGTTTGTTTTTTTTCAATTTTTGGCGTATGCGATCTCGAAGCATATATAAACAAGTTTGACGGTTGGATCGTTGAAATTAGTTTCGTAGAATGCGTATCCCATCAAAATGATAGATTCACTAACACTTAGAGTTTATTTATACTTTCATTAAGTATAACATAAGAATTTGTGGTATCCAATAGTGTAATACATTTTAAATTGAAGATCAAGCTCATTCATTGTATTCATAGGGTTAAGGAGTGTAGCTGTAAAAAATCATCAAAATCAGAGTTAAAATAACCGTTAAATCGTGATTTTTCGTTTTATAACCGTCGAAAAGTGTTGCCTCGTTAATTGATCTCTGAATGTTTGTTTTTTGCGATTTTTTGCTGACGCGATCTCGAAGCATATACAAACATGTTTGACGGTTGGATCGTTGAAATTAGTTTCGTAGAATTCGTATCCCATCAAGTTCAATGGTGTGTGTATATATATATTAAGTAGATTTAAATTTATTTATTTTGTACGTATAACACTTAAGAAATTGAATGGTATGTATATTTAAGCCGATCCAATGGTCACCAATTTTTAAAATTTAATTTAATATATATAATTATTATAGTTTTTAGGGGTATAAAATTGTTAAATTAATATATATAATTATTATAGTATTTTTTAGGGTTATAAAATTATAAAAAAATATATATAAAATTATAGTATTTGAAATATTAGGCGGGAAATTTCCCGCTTGTTTTGCACGAGGACATGGATGGAGAAACTTAGTGTCGGTTTTAATCGACGCTAGTTTCATTAAAGTGACGTGAGTTTCATTAAAGCGACGCTATGTGAATTTCAAAAAGTGTGTTAGAAGTTGGCGTCGGTTTTAACCGACGCTAGTTTCATTAAAGCGATGCTATGTGAATTTCAAAAAGTGTGTCAGAAGTTTGCGTCGGTTTTAAACTTTTAAGCGACACTAGTTTCATTAAAGCGACGCTATGTGAATTTCAAAAAGTGTGTCAGAAGTTGGCATTTGTTTAAACCGACGTAAACTAAGTACCCATAATTGAATCCCTCTCTTTCCCATTTCATCCGTGCTTTCATTTCTCCCCCAATTTCAGACTTTCTTCTTCTGCTTCCTCATTTCATATGTGCGTCCCTTTCTTCCTCCTTTTCAGGCTTTCCTCTTCTCCTTCCCCATTTGCTATGGATCACCATTTTGAAGATCAACATTCTGAGGAACTCCAATTCGAAGAGGAAGAGCTCGAAGGTGGTTCATTTTTAAATTATTATGATTATTAATTTTAGTTTCTGTTTTGTATCCTAACTAGTTTTATGCTTAAATTGAAAATTTATTTTTGTTTCTTGGTTTTTAATTGTTTTTTCTGTATTTATAAGGATCAACTCAACAGAGATAGGGACCCTCAATTCCGAATTGGAAAGAACAGCCTTGTTCGTTTGATTCGTCTGGAAAATGCATTAGTTATAATTCTAGTGCGTTTTCGAAACATGTAGCGGCAGAAGTTAAAGATTACAGAAATATTTCGATGGTGGCATATTGGAATAAAGAAAAAACAATGGTAAACGTTGCATGATATATTTTATTATACCTTGAAATTTGTCTAATAAATTCTTTTATTTTTCAGGAGATTGCCGAAAAAAATAAGCATAATCGGCAGTTGAAAACTATGAACCACACAACCGGTTCAAAATCTTTTGCAAGAGTTCGGGAAGAATTTGTATGAGTTGTACATTTTTAGGAATTGTAGTTAATTTTAAATTTAATATATAGTTGGTAGAAATTTTATTTTTAATATGAAGTTTGCTTAAAATTGTTTGTTTTTTCATTGACATATGGTGGGATTTATTTTTATATAATAATTTTTAATTATTATTAATTAAAAACGGAAAATGATTTTTTTTTTTTATTAATATATTTGGTGTCGCTTATGAACGACATCATAATAATTATTTTATGTATCCATATGTTATGTAATGTCGGTCAAAACCGATGGTAGTTTGGATATTTTATAATTAAATTGGTAATTAGCGTCGCTTTAAACCGATGTAATGTTGAAGTTTGCATCGCTTTAAACCGACGTCAGTGTCAGTGTCGCTTTTAACCAACACTGCGTACTGGCGGATTAAGCGTACAAACCGACACTGAAGTCCTTTCGTGACGCCAGCATTAGTGTCGCTATTCCAATCCGACGTTACATTGTTTTATGTCGGATTTTTGCTAAATTTCCGACAGAAATTGGGTTTCTTGTCGGTTTTTGCTTCACCACTGATAAGGTATATTGTAGTAGTGCAAATTATATATACATTGAAGAAACAGATTTAGAGATTGAGGTTTATCCATTAGAGGTTGTGAAAACATAGGTGGTGGACACGGTTAGAACTAAGCTAATTAGTTTTGTCATATTAGCTGCTCTCTATCCAATCATCAGATAGGTAATACCAACCGAATTGGTGTGAGACTGTTTAACGTTGCAAAAAGAATAATACAGATTTGCCAATCTCTGTCAAACACGGAGGCATGTATTAATGTGGTAATGGTATCACACAGTACTCGCATGTAATGAAATAATCGTGGCATGCAGATTGCAAAACACGGTGGTGCATTTGGTGAGTTCTTCTGTTATCCTGGTTGTCTTAGGAGTCAAGTTGCGGGAGCTAAGTCGGAGCTTTGCAGGTTTTGGAACTCTTGCATGCATATCGTCTCTGCCTGTGTGTGTGATAGAGAGAGTTTAAGCTGTATTTATCAAAGTCATGTAAAAATATGAATTTTAAAGCTGCCTTCACCTTCACGTGAAAAGTAGCAAAAACTTGCTAATTTCTTGATAATTTTTGTTTGGGAGAAAGGGAAGATGGAAAGCATTTTCTATTTTTCCTTCGTCTGTGATGGGCAGCTGCAGAAGAGAAGGCAGCACAAGGGGAGGACTTGTACCGTTATTTTGTCTTTCTCTAATAATAAAAAACAAAGGTATCCATGATAATTTAGTTGGTAAACTTTTTGTTCATAAGCCATATATATACACACACAAAAAGGCATTTCAAAAAGTTTAAGGAGCCAAAAATGATACATGTGAACTACGACTAATTGATCGAGACGATGTATCTTTATTCTTTTGCACTTAAGTTCGAACTCGTCCTAGTTGCTGATTAAAGTAGTTTATCGTATCTATATATTTATCATAAAAGACAATACTAGGGAAACAAAATTTGCAAATTAAAAAATATGTCACAAATACGAAAGATCGCGAACTTGAAACCCACTGTGGAAACTCAGGGGCTTTTCTATAATGCACCAGAATTTTCTAATCCATTATGTCATATTTATTTAACATTGGTTAATTATGTGCATGCATTACTTTGATATATAATTGCATTAATTATTTCTTTTTTTTCTATGTTATTTAATATAGCAATCAGACTCTAATTTTTTCAACATTTTCTTTCCCTCTTCTTTTTTTTGTTTTGTTTTTTTTTTGTTTTTGTTTTTGTTTTTATGAATTTCACCACATATCAGAGTGAGTGACATATATACCCTTAAAGTTGCACTACAATTACAAGCAGCCAACATTTTTTTGTGTGGGCAATGAAGGTACATGCATGGAGGACACAAACGGACCGCCGGTTACTGGAAAAACATCAGTTGTTTTTCATTTTTGCAGGGAGGAGTTTGGCCCTGGGTAGCTTAAAATTTGTCTTGTTATAGTTTTTTCCAGAACCTCCTCTCCTCAGTATCTCGCATATTAAGCCCTCCCTCTCTCTCTCTTTCTCCCTCTCTCTGTCGACGAACGCACTCACCCGCCACCACCTTCTCCGACTCCTCAGGTACAAAGGCAAAGCCTTTCTCTCCGTTTTTTAGCTAAAAGTTGCTTGCTTACCTTTAAAACAACCCATTTATCTTCTTCTTTTTTTCTTTTCAAGGTTTTACACCATCTCCGGTTCCGTCTCCTGACTCAGTCTCCGTCTCCGTCTTCGACTCCTCAGGTACATAGTAAATGTGTTTATTGTTTCTTGTTCATCGTTTGATTCTTTATATTTGGACCCAATGATTTATATTATCAACACAAAATCATGTAATGATTTACTCAAACTTGTTTTCTGGGTTTTTGGGTCCTCGGCATCTTCAGCCTTTTCGGCGTTTTATATAATATTTATGGATGAGTCTTTCTGTTGTATTGTTATGTACTTGCTAGGTTTTCATGGATAACCAAGGACGCGGTAATTCGGCCGATGCCAGAGGCCAACCGGAATGGTTGTTCGGAATCCGTTTCGTGGCACTAGTTTTTTCTTTCGTACTTGCGCAAGTCGTGTATTACGCACGGGACGATGAAAGAACAAAGGGAATCAAGGGCTTCATAGAAGGAATCTATTTCACGGTTGTTACCATAACAACCATAGGATACGGAGATGTTGTCCCAAACACTGGAATATCAATGTTGCTGACGGTCATTCTTGTATTGATTGCAATTGGGGCGATGTCTGCAGTGGACACGGCCATTGATTGGGTTATATCAAAGGCAGTTCTAAAGATGAAGCTTGACAAGGCACCTAAATATATCCAGATTGTTTCAGCAACCATCATGTTCCTTGTCTTAGTAATAGGCGTAGGAGTTGGAGGAATATTCGTGTTCGAGCATAAGGAGATGAATTCAAATATATGGTATTTCAATGCCATCTCACTGATGACAGTTGGGTATGGGGACTTCTCATTTAAGTCTTCCGGTGGGCAAGTTTTTGCATCATTTTATCTGCTCATCGGACCTCGTCTCGTGGCCCGCTATATACATTTTTTGAATAGCTCTTGGCGCCATTGGAAGATCGGGTAATTAATTTATTTTGGGTACATATATTTTGTGTTCTATATTTGTGGTTGTCTTATAAGTGAATTTTGTAAGTGTGCAGGCCAAATTTGTTGGAACGAGAATACCACACAAGGACAACCCTGGGAGTGGAGAGAACCCTTACATTGGCAAGAGAGCGAAGACAAGAACTGCAATTAGCCGGGCAAGACTTCCATACTCAATTGAGGGATACTGTTACTAGAATTCAGCAACAACAACAAGAGCTACAAATTGTGCTTGAATCCTTGGAGAACATCCCCCAGGAATATGAAGGTGCCTTGGATGCTGAAATCGCATCAATTAACAACCTCATCGAAATTCTTGAGGTATTTGAAAACAATTTATTATAATATGCTTTTTCATTTGGAATTTTTTTTTTTTTCTTACAAGTGTATTGTTCAATGAAGACTTCAACACATGACTAAGGAAGAAGGTGCAGCCACTTGAATTCCAGAATGATATCACTTTGTTCAATGAAGGCTGCAAGAGGAGAGTAAGGAAGAAGGTGCAGCCGCTTGAATTCCGGCCTGATCTCACTTTGTTTAGTGGCCTAGAATTGTTTAGTTTTGTTTAGTACGGCTTATATTTCTAAACAAGAATTCGTGTCATTTTCATTTTATATTGGTGTGTTTGAGTTTCAATTTATCAGCTTCAGAGATTTCTACTGCATTTTTAGACGTCAAACTTATCGCACACGAAAAACATCAATTTCAAAGCAAGTTAAAACATAGAACTCTTCAAGGTTGAAAAAAGATCTCGACAAGACACGATTCTCAATGTTCAGATCTTCTACTTTGTGACTTTGACGTGCACATGAAGCATAGAATACCATACAAGGGAAAAATGAATACCAGTAAAAATGGAAACAAACGAAGCAATAAGAACTCAAGGCTTAATAGTGATGCCATACTCGTGGGGTCACTGTAGGTTGTGCGGTTGTCGAAGACGCATATAGCAATTGCTGCAAACTTTGAATTAAAGTGCACCTGATACAATTAACAAGTTAGAAGTTTTCCCACAAAATGAAAAGGTGAAGAGACACAAATTCATTGTAGATACTTTTATGCAGAAGAGACGACCAAATCAGAGTTCTTGAGAAGGCATCTTTATTCGTGTTAAAGATAGGGAAGGCATGCTAGACCTCTACCATAAAGTCTACCCAATGCCAGACAGGCCCATGATGCCAAATTACATCAAATTCCACCATCAACCATTCATATTTTACATTTTCACCAGAAATACGGGAACATATGCCAAAGATTAGATAATTAGTTGGTTTCATTGAGGTTCTGAACGTCATATTGTATAGAATTGCTTGTCATATCAGGCTATCAGCGTTCAAGCAGGACTGCTTTTCTAACATATTCAGTGTACCATGGATGTGGATCCATTAAGCCATCGAATTTTCAAAGTGAGAGGGCAAAAAGATATCAAAGAGCAGGCAACATGCCTTATGACTACGTGCCTTTGTTGTCCTTACGGATAAAAAAAAAAAGAATACCATGCAGAGCAAGACTTGTACTGTGATGATGGCTACAACGATCATCAACGATCATCAATAAGGTCAGTATCCCATCAATAGTAATATATGAAGTAAGCAATGTATATTCTTTAGTTCTGGGGAGTAGTTTCATTAACTAATTTGTCATATGTTGAAATCCTATCATTGCAATAAAAGGTCGTACCCAGTGCACAAGGCTCCCGCTTTACGCAGGGTCTGGGAGAGGTGAATGTCGGCTAGCCTTACCCCCATTTTATGGAGAGGCTGCTCCCAAGTCTCGAACCCGAGACCTACCGCTCATGGGCGAAGGCACTTGCCATCGCACCAAGTGCGACCTCTTTATAGGTCAAGTAAAAAATTGTTAGCCTAATAACCTCAATGGTTAAGAAAAAGAAGAGCAACTCGCAACTCATTTACGCATCTATTTCTGTCCTTTGGAAGTGAGTTCTCAAGATAAGACTGCAGGTTCATCAAGCCTGAATGAAGACTAGATATCTGCTGCACTATACCCGGAGCTGATACATATGTTGATAGCCCAACTTGAGCATAAATTTAGTAATTGAAATGAGAGTGGAAATAATGGTATTAATACAAAATCTTATCAACATTTATGTTTATTGAAGAAGAATGTATTGTCATTACTTGAATGGATACTTAAAAGATCTCTAACACCGTGCAAAAAGTGATCCTGATCATCCACTCCTTGTTCTTGTACATCAGATGCTGCTTGAATTAATGACCCTATAATGATTACAAAGGAACATCAACACACCATGATAGTGGACGAAAGGAAAGAGAGAATGAAGGGTTTAAGCATGCAACTGTAAGCAAGGATTCCCAAATAATCTGGAGCATATATGCTACCCAGTTCTGAGCAACTGAGCATAATAGTATTACAATGTGATGTGTTATGACTTCAATGTTTTGAACACATTTAGAATCATCCAACAGTAAGAGAGAATATTCGATGGAGGTGAAGGAGAAATGGATTTTAGATGTCTACAAAGAGAGAGAGAGAGAGAGACCACCCGGCCTTTTGTTGCTGATAGGTAGGCTTGCACCTCTGATTCAATAACTTTCAGCAAGGAGTATGCTCCGAGCATATTTTTCTTTTCCAACTGACAAGCCATTTTTAAGAACTGATGCCTTGCAAGCTGATTAACAAGATGACTTATAAACTGCCAAGACAATTGAATAAGAAAATGTTAGACCAGAAGATCAGGAATCATCGTGATATGAACTCATTTCTCTTTTGATTGATAATTAGACAATTAGTAGCCAACAATACCGCTTTCTGCCGGTTAATGTAATATTCTTGTCGCATGACCTTTAAGTCATAATCACCTACAAATTGATAATTCAGATTACATTAGCTACAAACTTTTTGAGCCATGCAAGGCAAATTATCTGATGTTGTTTCATCTTACAGTTCTAGATTGGTTCAGTTACTAATAATACTTTGCAATATGTACGTGTTTTGGAGTTGAGCCAGCTGCCAACAAAGACCCGGAATAGTCTGAGAAAGGAATACACAGTAAATGAAACAGAACAACTCAAACTAAATCAACGATATGAATGTGTTTTGAAGGGCAGAAATAAGCATACAGAAAAATCTTGTAAGAGTATGCGCCACCCCCAAGAAAAACAACTTAAAGAGAGAACCCCAGAAGAAAAATGAAAGTATAAATACAAGCAACATGATCCTTTCCCGGTGGGGGTCCTCTCTTTGACTGAACCTAGAATCCAACTTTTTTTTGTGGAAGATTTTGGAAATTTGGATATAACAGGTAAACGTAGGAAACTTAAAAACCAAGAACACATTCAAACCTCAAATAATAATTTCTCCTCCTTGGGATAAGAATTTGATAGTTCTCCAACGAGTTCTGCATGCTTTCTCCTGTACACATATTAGATACGCTTTCATCAAAAGATATTGTCAATGTAGTAGATATGGAAAAATTGAAGTCTACCACTATGCAAAGCATAATGAATTGACATGTAAAAATGCATTGTACCTAAGGGAATGAAGATCAAGATGGATGTGAGCTTCATCTGATGATACTTGAGATTTAAGTGCCATTAGAATTGCTTGCTGCTTAGCATTGTCAACTTGAGCTTCCACCCATTGTCTTTCACTTGTCCCAAAACTGCACAATATTTAGCAGTAACAGAGTCAGCAGGGATTCCAAACTTACGAACAACAAAAAAATGCCAGCATGAAAGTTGACAAGAAAAACGTTAACCAGCCACAGATATAGAGATACCACATCTATTTGAGTACCAGAAATAGATAAATCATCTAAACAACAAACGTATGGTTGAATTATTAAAATACCACATCATTTCAAAGAGTGTGTTTGTATTTGATACACAAGCATGTGTGTCGAGAGGGAGAAATTGATGATGAAGAAGATATAACTGAATACAAGCAAATAAAAAGGAAACTTTTTCTGTACGTCTGAAGTGTCAAAGAAGTAAAATAATCAACGGCTAGAATATACCCTCACTCTGCTAGAAGTAAAATAATTCATGAATTAGCTGGAATTAATATTGTTCAAAATGAAAATAGCCTCTGGTACCAGCTGTGCTGAGGCATCAAATAATTTTTTTTTTCTTTTTCTTTTTCAAAGTTACAAGCATCCAGCATGCACATGTAATCTCGACTCTATTACACCAACAAATGGATAAGCAACATAATGGAAAAGCAAAAACAATCCAGAGATATTAATCTTGGAAACTTAATGGGGAGAGAGATGAAAATACAAGAGGGAAAAATACGCAAAAAAGCCATAGGATGGATTACCTCTTGCTATGATGTTTGAGATGTCTTCAAGACTCACCCATGAACACTTAGATTTGCCCTCTTCAGCAACTAAACGAAAAGGGCCTTCATTTTCCTTTTAATAAGCTAGTAAATTCTTAAAAGGTGCAACTCTAGTACGTGAAGTATACAATAGAGAAACCGGCAAGAAGCAAAAAAGATAGTGTAATAGATAGGTCCACAAGAAATTCACAAGAGATGAGAGTAAAAAACATGATTTCAAGATCTTATCCAGAAGATTTTCAATACTAACAAGATAGAATTCCCTGAGATGAACTTGTGATATATGAATACTAGAAATCTGAATTTTGTTTTTATTTTGATAAATAGTGATCTTGAAATTATTCCAAAAAAAAAAAAAAAAACACAATTGGAACAGAGTATTACAATTTACTTTCAAAGCAGAGGATCTAGAAAAAGCCGGCAGCCTGGCACGAAGTTTGGATGGATTTCTGAAAAATAAGTTGCAGCAATACTGGCTAAATTTCCGTCCTAAGTGAAAGCAACACTGATGCGCAACCAATTAAATTAGCAATATTAAAACTGGAAAAGAAAAGGATGATCGTTCATACATAATCAGTAATTAACAATGCTTAGAAGAGAAGGAGGGAGGAAGGGGGGGCGGATGGGTGGGGTGGGTGGGGCATTATCTACAAACCGTGTCTAACTGCTTGGCAAACCACTGATTTAGCTCCTTGATACAAGATGAATCTCCAATTAAGTACGGATGAAAGTCTGAGTAAGCTAAATAGATGCCATCCCTTGCAAGTTAAGTGGTGCTAAAAATTCATAAATATGAAAAGCAGAAATAGTCAGCTTGATTGTTGAATTCGTAAGCAGAAAAGTGATCTCGCATTCCTCCATCATTTGTGCACAAATCACATAATTACTCTCCCATTAAAGTGCAGAACATATACTGGGCATTAAATAACAAAGATTGTTGTAAAATGTTCAAATAGTCAACAAAGGTACTGAAAGGTAAAAAGAGTATAATACCATCCCCAGAATGATAATGGGCCAACTCTTGTGCTGTAGAAGCCATCCTTCCAAGAACTGCATTCATCTAGATGACAATGAAAAAATTACGAATCTTATGAAATTTTAAGTAGAAATAAACTTCCAAAAGTACTTTTCTTGTTAAAAAATCAATCAAAACCCCTATACACATGGTTCTTTGTACAAAGGCAGGTTGAACTGCGGGTTTTTGTGTGCAGACAAGTTGCTGAGTATCCAAATGCTCATTCACATGGTTGCAGACAGCATAGTATACATATTATATGGAAAACCAAACCCAATCAAACATATTACTAATACAAAAAACCTAAGTGGATCAAACTTACAATCATTGTCCTCAATTTGCTACACCACCAATCTGATAAATTGATTTTAAACTTAGTCAAGAATTTCAAAATCGATCACCAATGCACAGAATATATTTCAGTGATTTTAGCTATTCTAGTAAGGGAGCCTTCTTTTTACTAATATACCTGCAAATTTCTTGCAGAGAGGCTATTGTCTATACTTGTCAGATGTCCATTGACAGTAGATTTTGCAGCAACTCGTGCCCATCTCCCTTGGATCAGAGTAGAAGTCTGATCAGTAAGCATGTCGAATTGGGAATGCAGATGCCTAAGCTGTCTCTGCAACTGTAAAGCTTCAGCTTTATAGGCCAAAGTTGCATCCCTATGGAAGAAAAGAAGTGCATAAGTACTGGGAACAGGATTCCACAATGCATCACCAAGTAGCTAGAATATGCAATTACCAAGCATAGCTTTTCGTTATCCAAATTACTAAGAATTTATAGGCATACTAGTCCTCCACCTATTTCTGTTTCTGTACATTATCCTTTCATTAACATCCTCCCTTCTCGCCATGATAACCCGCAAGAAAAATGAAATAAACAAATCAAATAAGCGATACCCACACATAGAAATTTCCTATGCTGCCAAAATCTCTTCTCGATCGTCATGTACAGGCTAGAACTTGAAAATATGGATGAACTAATGCATCACTAGAGGAAAAATAACAGAGAGTATAAAAGAATGTAAAAAGTATGGTACCGGATATCTTTGAGTCCCTCCTCGGCTACGAAAACTGCCTCCTGGTTGTCTGGCCTGGAAACAAAGGCCGAAATGCTATCGTAAGCAAAGTCCAAATCCTCTCCCTGCAAAATCAACATTTATATCAAATTATCAATACATATATACTCTGAATTTCGAACACAGCACATAAAAACTCAAACAATTATGATTGCAAACAACAGAAACGAGAATTTTACCTCTAATAGCTTCCCCTCCTGTACAAATTGCTCATATCTACGCAAAAAAACAAAATAATTTTAGAATTATATACAAATATTCAAAATTCAACGAAATGACAATGAACGAAGGTCCAATGCGTCCGCCCCTTCGTACCCTAATTCACCCAACAGAGCGCACGGAGTTGCCCCTCTCATTTCCCCGTCGTTTTCTGGCCACTCCGCTCTAGCTCCGTCGTGAACGGCGGTGCCTCGGGATCAGATCTTGCGATTTTTCAACTTTCAATTTCAAATACTTGCCGACGACTGAGTGAGAGTGAAATTTTTGGCCGTTTTGGCGCCGGCCTTGACAAAATGATGTCGGTCTTTTAGAAATTTTATTTGAACCCGTCTAACGTTTTCTCTCTACACTAATCTTATTTTTTACATTCATATTATTCTTAATTAAAGGATTAATATTTCTTTAAAATCAATTTTACTGTCTAAATTACCCTGACAAATCCATTTTATAATTTTTTTTTTTACACCCATTTAGAAAATAAAATCTCATATTGAATAATTTAGAGAAGGAAAGCTTTATGGCATTCCTTCTAAGGACAAGTTGAATAATTTGGTGAATTTTCTACTTATTTATGAATCTTCCATATTATTGGGGTTCATATAACTTGAAATGTAGCCTATAATGCGAATTGGACGTGTAATCTTTTTAACTAGCATCTTTTACTACATTAGGAGAAACGCTAGGGACATCGGAAATGATAGGTATCAAATTACACCTTGAATTATTATTCCGTTGACTCCTCGTAGCTCTTCTCGCTATACACCCCAAATTGAGAGCAGCTAGATTGTTTTACAAAATTAAATATAACATTTTTTTTAAGTGGAAGACTACATACGCATATTCCTAAACATATATTAAACCATATCAATACAAGGCTGAAGAAACTCTCCAGTTCAGCAGTCTCATCTGGTCGCCCCGACTTATGATGCTAATGGCATAATTAGTTCCATCCCAAAGGGTTTTAAGGTCTGTGTATATTCTGCCCATAAAACAACATATATTGCAAAGTACAACACTTTAAAAGAACCAAATAAGTAAAAATTCAGCATTATACACCACAATTCTGTTCTCCTACTCATACAAAGCAGAAGTATAAAGTAAAAAAAAAGAAAAAAAAACTTTAACCCCAACCTAATTAGCTATCAATCAGGGTTATGAATGCGATCCGTAGCTCTGCTACTAGTGTAGGTACATTAGGAGTTTGTTGTCAAGTTATGATTTTGCTCATTTTGTTTTTGGTTCAAGTGACACTTAGAGAAAGGCATGAAGATTCAAAGTCGAGACTTCGAGTGCAAAATTTGGTTAAACCCAATTTGGGGTCAAAATGTGATTTTGTTCAGTGTAGTTTAAGGGTAGGAGTAACGTTAACCAATTGAGCTACCCCTTTTATTTTACTCTTGTAGTTTGAGTGAATTTCCACTTTAGTAACAAACAGTAACTAGTAAAAACATAAAACTGCATAAATCATATACTTTGGCTCATATGTACACAATATGCAATTCTGCGGGGATTAAAATCTCAAAACTCCTACGCATTGTCGAAGAACAATATAAATTGATTCAAACGTGCCAACCGCTACAAGAATAAGCTACCGGTTGTAGGTAGTAGTATAGATACCAGAAGTCATCACAGTGACAGTTGAGGAAGAGATGGAATGGAAATGCTGCGCCTTTCCAAGCCTCTTGTCGTGTACATATATAAGTACATAGACCATTAGTAGTTCTTCTTCGCTCTCTTCCCGAATCCGAGAAGTATCTCTGGGCATCAAATGGCTGTCTCCGCGAGTTCATATCATGGACGTTAGGCTGTCTCCGAGAGTTCAGATTTTGCAAGTTAGGCTGCCTCCGGGAATTCATATCATGGAAGTAAGGAGAAGCTTCTCCAGACATGGGTGCAAATCCTGCAGCTCAAATACATAAAACTAAATGAGAAATGCACACTTGAGACAATTTTTCTGCTGACAATATTTGTCAGAAACAGAAAATTGCATATACGAAACAAAAAAAAATCAACTTAACTATCGCATATGTGGATGACAATTTAAAAAATGACCATCCTAAAAAAATGGTTTGCGAACGATGACAAATAATGTTTTATTGAATTCTTAGATGCTTTTACCCCAGTAAATGCAAGTTTGTTTGTCTGAGGATCCTTTTCAATTTGCAAGAAATAGATATTTCAAATCACTCGGGGCTTTGTAATATGAGGTCAGCTCTTTAGCGGCAACAATAACAGGATGAATCAAAGTCAATCTATGGGATATCTAGCGCACTTAGTCATCAGTCCACAGAATTTTGGAAGTTCTATAGCCTATCAAACCTAGGAAAGGAATCTATAAAAGACGTAGAACCTTGGACTACCCAACGAATGAACACCAAATAATCAAACCACTACTCAATCTAGAATCAAAGATATTGGTGGAAGAACATTCTCCACCTAATGGTGTACAAGGGGCCAATTATTCTGGGGAAACCAAACCACAAAAGCAGAAGTTCACAACATAGAACTTGTCAAAATACATTCAACTAACCTTTCTCTCTCATTCTCCTTTCTCTGTCATACTCAAATTTATCCCGAATCTGGTTGACCTTTTCCCAGGTATCCCCTTGCCTACTTCCAAAACCATTGTCCTGTGACAAAATAAAGCCCGTTCAGTGTATAGCGGGTACTATGAATACATAGGCATTCCAAAACCATTCGGGGTGTCATATCAAAGCTTGATGACAAAATCCAATTTACTTCGGTTATAAAAGCTCGATGACAGTATCTGATTTACTTCGGCCATAAAATCATTGGAGAGAGCGAGAAATAATTACGTTCACAATATCACATAGGAGGACCGACTTTGACGACTAAACAACATATTAGGTGTGGGCCGTCTGCTCATGATTCCTAACGTGTCATTAGCGAGGTGTAGGTGACGAGAGAACACTGCAAAGCTACAACGTATTCCACCAAGCCCAATTAATTGCATCAAATTTGTACCTTATATGGCTCAGGATGGAACCGCTTGTTCCTGAAACACAAGCAACCGGAGCAAAATCAGCATCTGAATATCATTAGATATACAATGGACAGTGGTATTTTACACTACTAGCAAAAATGGACTAATAATTACATTTGTATACATTAACAAGTCCAGAATTAATAAAGTTTCCATCTTTTATACGAGCACGTTACGAAATTTCAAAATTAAATAACTGCCCATGTCGAATTTTTGCAGTACACACCCATACGGAGAGAAATCGTGATCATCGTCCTCGGCGGATTCATAATTTGCATGATCCTGAGCAATTTTTTTGGAATGACCCTCGTCCCAATACACCCTCTCCCAATTTTCCCTAAGCTCCTGGTAAAGCTCCATGTATCTTTTGCACCAAGGCTCGTGTTCCTGTCAACAAATTAAAGTACAATCACAACCATACAAAACCTAATTAATCCAAAGTCACAGAATTAGCAAAAACGAACCGCTTCCTTGAGGACGAGGCGACTGCGGCGCATGAACTGGTCTCTGGGCTGCTTGCGGCGCATGAACTGGTCTCTGACCCGCTTGCGGCGCTTGTTGGTGATGTTGTCCCTGGGAATGACGAACCGCTCACGTGGAGGCACATGATCGCCGATCTCGTGGATTTCGCCGTCGACAATCCACCCCTCGGACTTCTCCTCTTGCTTCCGCATGGCCATGGACAGGGGAGTCGGGTGGCGGCGGCCGCGCCAGGCTGGAAGCATGACGGCGAGTTCTGAAGTCGTTTTGCGAGGGACGGCATTTGGGAAGCAGTGTTTCCGAGTTGGTGCGGTAGAGTGTACAGTCGAGTGCGCTGTGGGGATTTTCCTACCGCCAGGGAGACCCGCCAAATTTTTCCAAGGCTTAACCGGTTCGAACCGGTTGCATTTGCTTTTTTATTTTGTTTTTGTTCAACGTGACTTACTAATTAGTAGTTCGAAAAATTAATGGTTAGAACTTGTACATAAAAATTTCATAAATATTTACAATAATTAAATCTTGCATAAAACTTGTACAACTAATTGATACGTACCATTATTCTTTACTAAAATCTTATGCAACTGGTTTAGATTTGATTAGTTTTTTTCATGTTAGTGAACGGTTTTAACTTAACAAATTGCAATCTATCATAAAATCTGTACAACTAATTAATACTTAATACTATTAATTGTTTTTATTGCACATTAGTTGAAGTCAATCTCTGAGCCATAAGTTGCAGTTTGATCAAATATGACATGCTTTCAAGAATAACAATGGAACAAAACGGGTTAAGATCGTGAGAGGATCTTAACCCGAACAAAACCACTATATTAGGAGTTGATTACCTATTAAGAGTTGTAATCCTAAAAGAGTAAGGAATTAACATTCCCTACTACTATAATAAAGGCACAATAGGGTGGAATAGAACACACCTTACAATCACACATCTCTCTCATTCTCTATACTATTGTCGCACCCCTCTCTCTATGGCCTCCATAATCGTTCAGTAAATTATGCCTACAACATACATAAAAATTTACAATAATTAAATCTTGCACAAAACTCGTTCAACTAATTGATACGTACCATTTTAGCATAACCCTTGTTTTACTATTATTCTTTACTAAAATCTTATGCAACTGGTTTAGATTTGATTATTTTTTTCATGTCAGTGAACAGTTTTGACTTAACAAATTACAATCTATCATGCATAAAATCTGTACCACTAATTAATACTTAATACTATTAATTGTTTTTATTGCACATTAGTTGAAGTCAATCTTGAACCATAAGTTGCAGTTTGATCAAATATTACATGCTTTCAAGAATAGCAATGGAACAAAACGGGTTAAGATCGTGAGAGGATCTTAACCCGAACAAAACCACCCAATTCACCTGAATTGGTTTTGTTTAGTCAGCTTGAAGAGTTAAACCGGAGAATTAAAGCTTGCCCGAACCGACTGGACCACAGGCTTGCCAACCCAAACCCAAGCTCAGTCCAACTAAAATGTTTCAGAAAACGTTGGATGATTTGATACACGTGTCCATATCAGGGCATTGACATCTGGAAATCGTGGAAACTACCAGGGAAGGACGAACTGGAATCTCAAACCACTTGAAATCCAACGGTCACCAATAGTACTATACAGAGAGTCCCACCACACTCGCTCGCTTCCCGCCTTTGTTCGGTTGCTTCGAGTCTTGGATCGAGATGTGGGGAAGGGCTCGTTGTACTCTCAGAGCCGATGAAGTCACTAGGGCTTGCCACCGCACCCACGCCCCCGTCCGCACCGTTAACATGGACCGGTGAGCTAACGTCAACGAAAAATTCTTTCCCCTCTTGATGATTTTTTTTTTCTCTCGTTTTCCTAGCAACCAAACAGGTCTTATGGTCTCTTTAATTACTTGCTCTTACTGATTGAGACGGATGTTTTGGTTTATAATATGAATTAGGTATCGTCCCTGGATCGAATTTGCCTGTTGTTCGGAGAGAAGACGAAAAGCCCGATTTCTACAGGATGGTAATAGCTTTAGCGTTAGCATTAGCAGCCACTGTTTTGATTAATAGATTGTTTATATTAATTAATGAGATTTGCAATGATGTTATGGAAATGAGTAGTAATCTAAACTTCAATCTATGTGATGAGTCTCAGGTTTCAATTTTTCATGACTGACACGAGAAAGCTTGGTTTTTTATGAGATGAGTAATAAAATTAAACAGTTTTTGTTGGATGATTACATGATTTGGTTTGTGCTAAATTTTGCAGTTTAATGCTCGGTCTGAGTCCATTTATGAAAAGGCTTCTTTTCGTCTTTTGGTTCCTAAAAGGCGCTGCGTTGTTGCGGTTGAAGGGTATGTATGATTCAATTCAATACGCTCATTAACATTTGGGACATTTTTTCAATGTTTGGTTGTATTGGAGGGACTTCATGTCTCTTTCCCTTTCATTTTTGCTGTTTAATTAGTACCATATAGTGGTTTCTTATTTCATGTTTTAATTTGCGTTCTCCAGTTTTTATGAATGGAAAAAAGATGGTTCTAAAAAGCAGCCTTACTACGTCCATTTCAAGGACGGCAGGCCTCTTGTGTTTGCTGCTCCTTATGATTCTAGGGGGAACTCTGAAGGTAGTTAAGGACAACTGGTTTGTTCGAAAAAGCCCCTCCCCATGACCACGTTCACTATCATAACAACTTCTTCGTCATCAGCTTTAGGGTGGCTGCATGGTGAGTCCTGCTCATGGTTGTTGATTTCAAATACCGTGATGTGTATGGATAGTTCTATAAGTGATGAATTAATGCGAGGCTATTTAGCTGATGTTGATGAGATCAAATTGGAGGTGGTTTTTTTATTTTAACCACACACACACATATATATATACATTTATTTAGTTTCTAATTTTCTAGTTACAGTTTGTTCGCTCAGCTATGTATTACTATTTAGTCCTTGATGTGTGATTTGATAGACAAAACAGTGACGCTGCTTTCTCTGGGTAACTATGTTCTTAATTATATCGAGTTTTCATGGTTTGGTGATTTGTCTTGGTTTCCACCAAGGAAATTGGAATCCTGTTTTCATTAAGGTTTAAGAGGACTGTTTACGGTTTGTACTATTTTCTACTGATACAGTTGAAGACCGAGGGGAATTATACCTAAAGGACACAAGTTCTAATGACACATCTGCAGAGAAAGATTTATGAAAAATGGTGAAAGAAGAACCTTAAAGCAAAAAGGACACAGAACAGCCATCCTCTACTGAACAATGTGGAGATGAATCAAAATGTAATGTGTCTACATTCTCTCAAGAAGGTGTATCCAAGGGCCAGGCCAAACAAAGCGAGACTACGAAGAATTTTCAGCTCATTCTTAGCCAGTTGCTTATGAAACGAATAAGAAATCTGCTAGTCTGGCGAAGAAGAAAGTTAACCCGAAGAGTTCTCTAGACAAGCAACCTACCGTATTTTCGTACTTCGGTAAAAGCGTTGTGTATGCGGTGAGCTTCAGACAACGTTAGAACATGCTCCATTCGTATATGGACACAGGTTGATAATTTTGTGTCGTACAGACTCGTTTCTGCTTCGTCAGCCTAAAGTCGTAGTCTGCTAGGTTTCCCTCACTTTATTTTGGCTAGGCAAGATAGTCAATTCTTGTGTGGAAATTGGTTGTGAATTAGGGATTATCCGGTCAAAGTTAGGGATTATCAGTGTAGTTTTTCAGGGATTAACCAGAGTTTTTTTTTTTCATTTTTTAGTCAGTTCAGCTTTTTAGTCTGATATTGCACCAAACGCTTCACTTCCAATTTAATCTATTCTAAGTTCGTCCAGCTTAGTCCCTTAAGGGGGTGTTTGTTTTCCCTCATTAAAGTTCGCTTGGGGACTCGGTGCAACTCAGCCCGCAGGCTGCAAGCCTAGGCGAGGTCAAGGGTTCGAAGAACCTTGGCGCGATTCTTGTTTTCCTGGTTTCAATTTTTCTTTTTCTTTTTTCAAATTCAATTCATATACAATTTAATTTGATGCATATGCAATTCAATATTTTAATGCATGTACATGTATTTGATGCAATTCATGGCAAATATCAAATTCACATAATTCAACAATTATGAATATAATGCATACACAATATATGTAGAATCTAAAATTCGAAAAACTTGAAGTTAGGTCATGCATTATGGTGAATGTTCATGCTTTTAGGGTTGCAAAAATATCGAGATAAAAACCATTGTTTTGAAAGAACCTAATTGCGTGATGATATGGATGAACTGGTTTGATGCAGAAAAATTCTTCAACGTCAGATTCCTAAGCGTAGCAGTAGGAGCGTGCTGATAACATGTTGTAGCCTATTTTATCTGACAATATCAAGGGAGGCCGGCGGCAAGGGGAAGAGAGAGTGCGAGATGTGTGTAGAATTGTAGGGGAATGTGTGTGTTATCCCTCCTACATAGTGCCTTTATTTATAGACTAATTAATAAAACACTCATTGTCAACCAAACTTACAACTTTTCTGGTGGAAGCCTTTGAGATTATTCTATTTAGTTCAAACTCTACTAACTAATCATAAGAAGAGGAAAAAACAAGCATGAAAGACTATTTGCAAAACGTTTCTACTATCGTCATTTACAAAGTACTACTGAAGGAACAACAAAACTTCGTCACTAATTAGTTCACTTGCTCAGCCATTGTGAAAGGAAGGTTTCCATGGCAAGTTTTTGTAGAGGCTGCCTTGCCGAATCTCGATAGTTTTGCCTGTTTGTCAACCACATCACGATGACCATTCTTGGCGTTCAAGTCTGACTATTTGTTTTTTGTGCTACTAAGCTTGTTTGATGGATGTGGCACCTAAACTAGCCCGCTTGTTTCGTGGGAGCGCATATGCAAGTCTTCTTGGAACTACTTGCATTTTTAACTGGTTTGCTTTCGGTCATATTCTTCCTTGGAATCTTCTTTTGTATGGCCTTGGCCAATTCATCTTCTCGACTAGGCAGACTACCCTTCACTTTATCAAGACTGTAATTGTAAATCATAAACACAGGGGGATTGGGAGTATCCATTACAGGGATAAGAAGCATATGCATTATTGTTAGACTGTCGCACAGCTTCGTAGTTTTCGATGAAACACATAGAAGCAGCAAAATAACCAAAAGAGTAATGCTAGAGAAACTAAATTTATAGACTAAATTTACAAACTAAATGATGTGTCACTAATATAAAATGAGCACGTTAAACAATAATCCAATCATCAACTTCCATATCATTTAGTTTAAAAAATTTAATCTCCTTAACATTACTCTAACCAAAATATAAAAAATTTCTTTTTTATAGAGACAAAAACCATGTGGCAAGTTTGATGCATGTATTTTCAAATTAAGGCCGAAAATCTACTCAACC
Organism: Malus sylvestris; assembly: GCF_916048215.2. Taxonomy (NCBI): domain Eukaryota; kingdom Viridiplantae; phylum Streptophyta; class Magnoliopsida; order Rosales; family Rosaceae; genus Malus; species Malus sylvestris. The sequence continues at coordinate 28,331,621 of NC_062264.1, forward strand.
ATGTTTATAATTTGAGCAAAAACATCGTCATAACAAGTCAACTAAAAAGATACAAACAAAGCAATGCAAGTGGTTGAAAGGGCTTGATCAACAGAAAAAACTGCATTAGCAAAATAGATTAATTAAGAAATACAATTGAGATCCAAGAGAAAATAATCAAATATATGATGAAATCATGAATTTGTTGTAAACTTTCCTAATTTAAGTGTGATTGTGTAAATCCTAGATTAAATTGATTTTAGTTATCCTTTCCTATTACAACTTGTATTCCTTGGGGATGAAGGAATATCTTCTCCCCTTTTTATTACTATAAACTAGCATATGGGCACATACAAAGTGTGTGTGGGAGTGAGATTTTTTTTGTTTTTTTGTTTTAGAGATATGTTAGGATTACTTTTGGTTGTGTGAAATTACATTTCTGTCCCATATTTCTTATTCATGTTCTGTTTTAATTAGAGGGTACTAGACTATAGAGTTAAGTGGCACGGGTAGGTGTTTGTTGGGTGTTCATTCTCAGTAATTATTGATTTGGAACCTAATGGATTGGGATTGAGAAAAGAAATATATGCCTAAGTTATAAATTATTGTGTTTAGCGGGCTTAATATTTCCGGCAATTGCAATGGCTTCTTGATCTCTTTATGTTAAAAAAAAAAAAATCTTTAGATACAACAAAATATTACCTTCCCTTTCAAACAAATTGAAATGACTGAAGTTTTTCTATTTGGAATCATCTTAGGTCTAATTCCTATTACTTTGGTTGGATTATTTGTAACTGCCTATTTACAATACAGATTGGGTGATCAATTGGATCTTTGATTAATTAACATTTGGTCCTCAACTTTTTTTCAAAATTATACCCGAATTTACTTGAATCTTTCATATTCAGCACACTGCTTCCAACAATGTCCAATCATGTAAAACACGTCTACGTGCTAGCAATGCCAAGCAACTTTCTCTTGTGCCAAATCATCAATAAATGCCAACATTTTTTTTTTGTAAATCCGGCTTTGTGTGATGAATTTTAATGAATGTGATAGGTCTTCCCATATCATGTTGCAATCCGTGTTTGTTTTTTCGGGCGACTTCACATAGTAATTCGAGGAAAAACATACGACGGGGTCAGTTAGAATAAGAGAATGGGAAAGGGGTCTACTATTTTAATGTCATCTCATTGATATTGCCGAGTACAGTGATTTCAATTTTTAAGTCGATGCTGGAAAAGCTATTGCATCTATCTTCTACTTATCGAACCTATTCTTGTGAAATATGTCCATTACTTGCCTTGCTATTTGTCTAACAATAGGTCACTTTTTAATTTTATTTTATGGACTGAGTCTTTCTGTCATGATCATTTACAAGTGATTTCTCTGATATATTGCTACGCTTTCGTACGGATCACTAAACGCGCAAGTCCGGCAGCCAATTCGGGATCTTTGTGGTTGCTTATGACAGTGGCTATTGCCTTTATTTGGTAAAGCCACTTTTCCAATCGTCCGCCCCTCCAAAGTGAGTTGAAAGCATCATATAGATGTCTCCTACCATACTATTGTTACCATAATAACAATGAGAAGATTTGACGCCCAACACCAATTCATCAGAGTTCGTGACGTGCATGGTTGTTCTGGTATACTCAAAGCATAATTATGAGTGTTGTGGAGAGAGTTATCGACTGGCGTCTATTTATGTTGCATTCCTTAGTGCATTTTATTAAGCATCTAAAGTCTGAGCCACGTGCATATTTGAGGAAACCTAATGCATTACCCAAGAGAAAATGAGGACAGTGATATTTTGTACTCTAACATCATCTCACTAATGACCATGTGTTACGATGATTATTTAGTTTCAAGTGTGTTTTTTTTTGGGGGCGCCGGGGGGGGGGGGGGGGTGGTGGGGTGGCGAGGCAGAAGAGCTTAAGCTTCTATATTTTTCTATCTACTCACCTCATCAATTGTCGTTGTGGAATATTTTTAAATTTCTCTTGGTACCATTGGAGGATTGTGTTATTTATTTTCTGTACATCTATCTCATGTTTTGTGGCTGTCTTAGAAGTTTATAACTTCTCGTCCCTTTGTATGTAGAACGCTTATTGATGAACGAGTGCATTGAACAATGGTTGCCCTGGCTATGGAGAGAGCTTTTGCAATGACAACAACAAAAAGGGCTGATCGCACGAGTTATTAAAATGACAAGATCCCAAGGGTATGTATGCACATAGAAAAGCAAGCAAAGTGCTTAAGCACAGTTAAGGCTGTTAAGCGTTGTTGTTGCAGCAGCTAGGAAAATGGAAGCACAACTTAAGGAGAGAGATTGTGCCAAATACAACTAAAAGAGATGGATCGTGCCCAGTGGCACAGCGAAAATAGATGTACAGCAGATTCTGGCATGCCTGCTTGTTTGTTTTCACAAACCTTGTTTAATTTGTCGAATAGAATATTTTATTTATTTTAGAATTTGAAATATAGAGTATAGTTAGAGTAAGAAATTATGCATCTTAGTGTATGGTAGAGTTTGATTAGAGTTCCAAATAAAATTAAACGAAAAAATATTGTTTTAAAATCACATTTTAAAATTTGAAGTTATACATGAAATGCTCTGAAAAGATGTTGAGGAGAGGTGGTAGAGGTGGCAGAGCCATTAACGCCTGACAAGATTTAAAATCTAGTTGTATGAGAAAATATCTTCTACCTTTAAGATGTTTGCTAGGATTTTTAGTTTCTGCGCAAATAGGGTTAAAATCATTGAAAATACTTGTAAGAATACAAGGTAATTGTAGTATAAATGCTCATGCAAGGTCGTTGTCCCCACAGATCGTTTGACTAATTTTAAATTAAACTAAGTCTTAATTAATTATTAAAACAGATTTTATCAAAGATTTGAGATTTATGAATTTGAAAAGATTAGAAAAACAATAAAAGAAATCTGAAAAGTTGGAAATAATGGTAGCAAAGAGGAAAAACGTTTTTAAAATTAACAATTTAGAGAAATCTAGAGTTTAGCCGTCGCCGTCACAATCCTATGTAATTCTATCAATTCCTTATGAATTTCCACATACATGCTTTGAAAGTTAGGTTTTCCTAATGCATATTTTCCTTGTGATGTTCAAGCTAAAACGTATATCTAACATGCAATCCGTCTATGATGTTCATATCAAATATAAACATGTAAGACTCATTAAGTTTCCTAAAAACCCTTTGAAAAACCATGCAACCCTTAAGAGTGTGATGTTTGTCTTAAGTGAACTTACAACTACTAATCACAAGAAGCCCTCCTCAATTTCAGGGTGATGTTCCAACAGATATTGCATCAAATTATTTGTCTAAACATCCTAATGGTGATCAATCATTAAAATATATAGATAGTTTTAATCATGGTGGCTTATGGCTTTGCCCTAGCAAAAGAATTAGTTACACATACTCAAAATAAAAATCAAAGAAAATATCATTAAAATGAATAAGAATGAAAACACCTTGAAGTAGAAAATCTTCAAGAACCCTAGCAATTCTCTCTGTTTCCAAAGTTTCATAAAAGCGTAAGGAATAACTGTGAACGGCAAGGCATTATATCCTACGCCTAAAAACCAACGCACAATCACTAGAAAATAGTCTTTTGTGCCAACTAGGAAACCAAATAATAAATAAAATAAAATAGAAAATAAAGTCCTAATTGAGTTAGGAGAATCTGCCAAGTACTTGTCCAGCCACGTTTTAGCCTCAAATCTACTCCAAATCCAGCCCAGGATAACATGTTTTAAAGATCAGGAACACATCTCCAGAAGGCCACAAACCCATCAGAGGTCATCTCGGACTTCAAAAACGCAGTTTAATGTCACTATTTCAGCACCGCGCACTGCTCCTTTATTTTATTGCTAGAAAATCACCGCTTAGTGGAAAAATATGATATTTTGACATGATCACGCTAAGCGACTCACAAACATCCTTCAACTGGAATTACTCCAAAATTCGTCCATTTGGTCCTGTTTCGCTTTAGAGGAAGTCGAAAGTCCTATATTAGATATACAATTCAAGGTATCAAAATTCTTCCAAAATATTAACCAAAATATACTAAGAATAGGGTTAAATATATAATATAAAATCCACTCATCAGCGTTGCAGAAGATCAAAATAGTTCCTTCCTCCACCAGTGGTGGACCACCACTAATGCAGTTGATTGAATATTTGATGCCTCCTATGTAGAAGGTAAACTGTCATTTAATTCTTTAAATTATTATTCCAGTTAAAATTGATCGTCTTTACAGCTGCCTTCACCTTCACGTGATACAAGCAGCAAAAACTTACTAATTTCTTGATAATTTTTGTTTGGGAGAAAGGGAAGCTAGAAAGCGTTTTCTGTTTTCCTTCTTCTGTGATGGGCAATAGCAGAACGCAGGGTAGCAGCAGGGGCAGATTGGTAGGAGACATCTATACAATGCTTTCAACTCACTTTGGAGAGGCAGACGATTGTAAAAAATGGCTTTACCAAATAAAGGCAATAGCCACTGTCATAAGCGGAAAAGGATCCTCGTTGGATTCTTTTCCTGGGATTTAGGGGATCCCGTGATCGGAACAGTTCATAATACATCATGCGGTCAGTTTTCGTTAGATACTATTTATATTTAATTTTAAATTTTAAAATGATTAATTACCAGACGATGCACGATAGACGATCCCGATCATGGGATCCTCGGGATCCCTAGAAAAAGGATCCGGCAAAGATCCCGAATTGGCTACCAGACTTGCGCGTCGTTATTGATACGAAGAAAGCGTTGCAATATATTTGAGAAATCACATGAAAATGATCATGACAGAAAGACTCAGTCCATAAAATAAAATTAAAAAGTGACCTATTTTTAGACAAATAGCAAGACAAGTAATGGACATATTTCACAACATGAATAGGTTCGATAAGTAGAAGATAGATGCAATAGCTTTTCCAGCATCTTAAAAATTGAAATCACTGTACTCGACAATCATCAATGAGATGACATTAAAATAGTAGACATCACCCTTTCCCATTCTCTTGTTCTGACTGACCCCGTCGTATGTTTTTCCTCGAATTACTGTGTGAATTCGCCTGAAAAAACAACCACGGATTGCAACATGATGTGGAAAGACCTATCACATTCATTAAAATTCATCACACAAAGCCAGATTTACACACAAAAAAAAAAAAAAAAAAAAAACAAAAAAGTTTGGGATTTATCGATGATTTGGCACAAAAGAAAGTTGCTTGGCAATGGCATTGCTAGCACGTAGACGTGTTTTACATGATTGGACATTGTTGGAGGCAGTGTGGTGAATATGAAAGATTCAAGTAAATTCGGGTATAAATTTGAAAAAAAAAAGTTGAGGACCAAATGTTAATTAATCAAAGATCCAACTGATCACCAAATCTGTATTGTAAATAGGCAGTTAATGAATATTCCAGCCAAATAAATAGGAATTAGACCTAAGATGATTCCAAATAGAAAACTTTAGTCATTTCAATTTGTTTGAAAGGGAGAAGAAAGAGGTAATATTTTGTTGTATCTAAATTTATTTATTTATTTTTAACATAAAGAGATAAAGAAGTCATTGCAACTACCGGAAATACTAAGCCCACTAAACGCAATAATTTATAATTTAGGCATATATTTCTTTTCTCAATCCCAATCCATCAGGTGGTTTCAAATCAATAATTAACGAGAATGAACACCCAACAAACACCTGCTCGTGCCACTTAATACTACGCTCTAGTAGTGTTCCTCTTCATTTGTAAGTGAGAGGTCTTAGGTTCGATTATCGCCAAAGACGAATTTGAACCATATTGCTAACTCATTGTGAGGCTTAATTCAGTACCCCTCCCACCCTATTAATATAGATAATATATCGTTTGTTAAAATTAAAAAACAAAAAAATTCCCTACCCCTCCAAATCAATATTAACCACGAACCTGTTGTTGAAAAGTAAATTGCTTACTAATTTCATGTTAGTAAATGATTTACTTATCTATTTTATCTTTGTTCTATTGTGTAGCTGTTTTATGTTGTGATAACTTGTGCTCATATGCCAAGTGTGTGATTTTAGATCAGGTCTCTTTTCAATGGCTCATATGCTTTGTTCTGCCATGTGTCAAAATCACATTGGCTCATGTAATTGAACGGATATGATATCTGATGTAAAAGAAAGGAATGTAGATGAATGAAACGTTGCTCTCTGCAATGTAACAGAGTTGCAGTTGAAGAAACTTGGCCTCTCACTCTCTCTGTCTTTTCAGCTTCCTCTAAAAATCCAATTCCTGTATATATCAGTTTACTAAAACTTAACGTGGTATCAGAGCTCAGGTTCTATCTGGAATCGGGGCGTAAGATCTGTGAGTGCTGTACTCTGAAATCCAACGTGAAATTTCCGACTCAGTTTTTGTCGATTCAAGTCTCAAATGGCTGGATCTGGTGGTAGTGATCTTCGGGCTCCAATATTCAATGGTGACAACTATGAATTCTGGAAGATTCGAATGAGAACTATTTTTAAATCACATGGAATCTGGGATTTAGTTGAAAAGGGGTTTGAAATTTCAGAATCGAAGGATAAGAAGATTGGAGATGAAGGCTCATCGGAGTCGGAGAGAGTTTCTCTGAGCGACAAGCTAATGAAGGATGCTAAGGCACTGGGTATAATCCAAGGAGCTGTCTCGGATGACATCTTTCCCAGAATCTCAAACGAAGAAACCTCAAAGGGTGCTTGGGATATCCTACATCAGGAATTTCATGGTGATAAGCAAGTGAGATCCATCAAGTTGCAGGGTCTACGTCGTGATTTCGAGTACACAAGGATGAGGGATGATGAAACTCTGTCTATGTATCTCACTCGTCTTTTCGAGTTGGTAAATCAGATGAAGGGTTATGGGGAAGATTTACCCAGAGAACGATTAGTTCAGAAACTGCTCATAAGCTTAACTAAGGAGTTTGATCTTGTTTGTTATGTAATTGAACAAACCAAGGATATTGAAACTATTGAGGTACAAGAGGTGATTGCAGCATTAAGAGGGTTTGCACAACACCTTGATAGACATGCTGAGAGTACCATTGAAAGAGCTTTCAGTACTCTGAATCTGAATTTGAAAGGAAGTCAACCAAATCTCTTTTTTGGTAATTCTAAACCAAAGAAGGATTGGAAATCAAAAGGAAAGAAATGGGATCCTAAACCTCTGAATCTTGCTAATCGAGTTGGCAAATATGATCAAGGAGGAAAATCTGATCAGTCTAAGGGAAAATGCAAGCATTGTGATAAACTGCATTATGGTGAGTGCTAGTTTAAAGGGAAGCTGAAATGTCATGGATGCAATCGTTTCGGTCATTTCATCAAGGATTGTGATCAACCAAACAAGTCTGGAAAACTTGTAAACTATGCGAATCAGGTAACAGAATTTGCAACCATGTTTTATGCCTGCCATTCTGCTACTATTGGAAGAAGTATGAATATATGGTATGTAGATAGTGCATGTAGCAATCATATGACCTCCCATGAAACCTTGCTTATTGATGTTGATAAGAATGTGAAGTGTAAAGTTAAAATGGGCACTGGAGATTTAGTGCAGTCAATAGGCAAAGGCATATTGGTGATTGAGATGAAAGGTGTGACTAGGTATATTAAAGAAGTTATGATTGTACCTGGATTGGATGAAAACTTATTGAGTGTAGGGCTGATGGTAGAACATGGATATTGGCTTGTGTTTGGTGATTACATGGTTGATATTTATGGAGATAGACAGATGGAAGATCTGATTGCAAGTGTTCCAATGAAAGGAAACAGATGCTTTCCATTAAGTTTGGAATATGTTAATCCTCACATGGCTAATAGAGTAACTGTTGAAGAGTCATCTCAGTTGTGGCATAAAAGATATGGACATCTAAACTACATTAGTTTGATGCTTCTGCAAGAGAAGGAAATGGTGCAGGGCTTACCTAGACTACAAGTTTCTGAGCATGTTTGCTCTGGATGTGCTATAGGAAAGGGTCACAGGGAATCATTTGACAAGGGAAAAGTTTGGAGGGCATCACAACCTCTAGAACTTATTCATTCTGATATATGCGGCCCAATGCAGATAACTACTCTAGGAGGCAACAAATTCTTTCTCACATTTATTGATGACCACACTAGGATGTGTTGGATATTTTTCTTGCAACACAAGTCTCAAGTCTTCAACATTTTCAAAAGGTTTAAATCCATGGTTGAGCTACAGAGTAGCTATCAAATCAAGAAACTCAGAAGTGATAGGGGTGGAGAATATACATCTCTAGAGTTTTCAAGGTTCTGTGAAGATATGGGATTAGAAAGGCAATTGACTGTTGCCTACTCTCCGCAACAAAATGGTGTTGCAGAGAGAAAGAATAGGACAATAATTGAAATGGCAAGAACTATGATGATTGAAAAGAAGATTCCCTTGAAGTTTTGGGCTGAAGTTGTCAACACAGCTGTGTATCTGCAAAACCGATGTCCAACAAGTGCTCTTAACAACATAACTCCATTTGAGGCATTTAGTGGGAGGAAGCCAGGTGTCAAACATTTGAAGATATTTGGTTCCATGTGTTATATTCACATTCCTTCACAGAAAAGACACAAACTAGAGGAAACTGGTGAGAAGGGAGTATTCGTTGGATATGGAAATTGTGAAAAAGGATATAGAATCTTCAACTTGACAACTCAAAAGGTTGAACTATCAAGAAGTGTAATCTTTGATGAGAAAGTGATATGGGACTGGAAAACTAATGAATCAGTTTAAGTTCCTAGTCCTTGGAATGATGAAAGAAACTCAGGGATATCTGAATTTGATCCAGATTCAAGTGATTCACCTCAGTCAATGCAGCCTTCTCTGAGATCACAATCAACTGGAGATCTGCAAGCATCTCAAGAACCTGGTTCACTTGGTTCTCCAGTTCCAATCTCTGAAAGTTATGACCATACTCCACAGAAATGGAAGAGTTTGAGTGAAGTATATGCTCAATGCAACATGAGCATCATTGAACCTGAAGATTTCAGTGAGGCAGTCAAAGATGATGCTTGGAAAAAGGCTATGACAGAAGAAATATTGATGATTGAAAAGAATTCCACGTGGGAATTAGTTGACAGACCTAGTAGTAAACCTGTTGTGGGTGTGAAATGGGTATACAAAACAAAGCTAAATCTTGATGGCTCCATTCAAAAACACAAGGCAAGGCTTGTAGCCAAAGGTTACACACAGAAACCAGGGATTGATTTTAATGAAACCTTTGCTCCAGTGGCAAGGTTAGATACTATTAGAACACTCATTGCACTAGCTGCACAGAAAGGTTGGAAACTGTGGCAATTAGACGTTAAATCAGCCTTTCTAAATGGTGTTCTTGAGGAGGAGGTATATGTTGATCAACCTGATGGTTTTGTGATTAAAGGGGCTGAAGACAAGGTTTATAGGCTGAGAAAGGCTCTCTATGGTCTAAAACAAGCACCAAGGGCCTGGTACAGTGAAATAGACACATATTTAATTCACTGTGGATTTCACAAAAGCTCAAGTGAAACAACTTTATATGTGAGAAGCAAGGAAGGTGTTGGTACCTTGATCGTGTCAATCTATGTTGATGACATTGTGTACATAGGGAGCAATGCAGAAATGATGGAAGAATTCAAAGCTGAAATGATGTGCAAATATGAGATGTCAGATTTGGGTTTACTTCATCACTTTCTTGGAATGGGGGTAACTCAAACTGAAGGGAGTATATTTATACATCAGAAAAAATATGCTCTAACTCTTTTGGATAAATTTGGGCTCAAAGATTGCAAACCAGTGAGCACTCCATTGGTTGCAACTGATAAGCTGAGAAGAGAAGATGGAAGTGAACCTGCAGATGAGTGTGAGTATAGGAAAATAGTTGGAAGTCTTCTGTATTTAACAGCAACTAGACCAGATATTATGTTCTCTGCTAGTGTACTTGCACGATTTATGCACAAACCTACCAAGAAACATTATGGAGCTGCTAAACGAGTCCTAAGGTACATTCAAGGAACAATTGACTTTGGAATTGAATATTTGAATGGAAAATCTGCTTTGCTGATTGGATATTGCGATAGTGACTGGAGTGGATCTGAGGAGGATATGAAAAACACCTCAGGGTATGCTTTTTCATTTGGAAGTGGGGCATTCTCATGGGCTTCAGTCAAGCAGCATAATGTAGCTCTTTCAACTGCAGAAGCAGAGTATGTTAGTGCAGCTGAAGCAACATCTCAGGCCATTTGGCTTAGGTTTGTGCTCAAGGACTTTGGAGAAGAGCAAGCTGCAGCAACAACGCTATTCTGTGACAACACCTCAGCTATAGCTATGTCTAAGAATCCTGTGTTTCATCAAAGAACCAAGCATATTGGCAGGAAGTTTCACTTTATTCGGGATGCAATTCAAGAAGGTACCATTGATCTGATTTACTGCAAGAGTGAAGAACAAATTGCAGACATCTTTACCAAGGCTCTTCCCAAAGACAGATTCAACAACTTGAGAAGTTTACTGGGTGTGAAATCAGTTAAGAATTTAGAAGGGAGTGTTGAAAAGTAAATTGCTTACTAATTTCATGTTAGTAAATGATTTACTTATCTATTTTATCTTTGTTCTATTGTGTAGCTGTTTTATGTTGTGATAACTTGTGCTCATATGCCAAGTGTGTGATTTTAGATCAGGTCTCTTTTCAATGGCTCATATGCTTTGTTCTGCCATGTGTCAAAATCACATTGGCTCATGTAATTGAACGGATATGATATCTGATGTAAAAGAAAGGAATGTAGATGAATGAAACGTTGCTCTCTGCAATGTAACAGAGTTGCAGTTGAAGAAACTTGGCCTCTCACTCTCTCTGTCTTTTCAGCTTCCTCTAAAAATCCAATTCTTGTATATATCAGTTTACTAAAACTTAACACCTGTACCTTATGAGGCCTGAGAGGGGGTTGTAGCGCAACGATTCGTGGCGATTGTCTAGAATATTGCATGCAATGGCCTTGATCTTGTGGTATTACAAATTACCTCTAGAAGATTGAAAGTCAGAGTGGAGTCAGCCACCATTTCCCAGCTCAACATGACGAGTTTCGAGTTAACCATTGAGTGGGAGCTGATGCTCATAGTCACAAATCCGAATGACAAGAACGGCATCGGCGTCTATTTCCGTGATCGTTTGCTTGCCACGCTCTTGTACTATGACAACTTGATGGGGGCGACCAAGTCATTGTCTCCTCACTTCCCTTAAATAAAGAGACAAACCAAACAGTTACTTTGAGTTTCGAAATGGGAACATAAATAGCATACTTATGCAAGACCTGATCGAGGAAATCTCCGGCGAAACATCTGGATTGGCGTCATGGTATTGGCTCAGTATAGGTTCATCCCTTCGACTTGGTAAACTGAGGTATTGAATGTGTTGCAAGTCTCCTGAGGTTATGCAAGACAAAGTCTAGCCATAGAAGGGACTTTGTTTGACTCTTAATTGAATGTGTTGATAAATGTAATTGCAATGGACTAGTGTTATGTAATTATTGATTGTCCTAACTTCAAATTAATCTTGTGATTTTTTTTTCTTCCATCACATTTCTGATATCAAATGTAATTGAGTATTACATACATTGTTGTTGAGACATGTAAGGTTTGGGCTCAAATGCCATGAGAGGGGGTTGCTCATTGGTAACTAGTAGAATTAGGCAAAGGATAATACTGGAGAAACTAAATTTGTAGACAAAATTTTGTAAACTAAATAACATGGAAGTTAACGATTTGATTATTACTTAAGTGTTGATTAACGTGCTTATTTTTTATTTATGACACATCATTTAATTTACAAATTTAGTTTACCAACACTACTCTTAGGAAAATATTATGCAACTTTAGCCATAACCATGCTCAAATCTTTCCAATAGTTTTTTTTGTCGTTGTAATGTTATAGTTGATGATTTTTTTATATCAACTATAGTTGACGATTTTAGGATGAGTGGAATGAAATATATTTCCCTTGTGTAAAAAATTGTGCTTCCAATTGTGTTTCTTTCTGAATATGAATTTCTTATGTGTGCTATACTTATTGTACACAGAAACACAATACAGAAGCACACGGGGTTAAGTACATTGAATAGTTTTCATTGTACTACAAGTACAAGTATACTATAAGGACTGAACATGTATGCTCCTCAAATTTTTCTAGCTAGATCTCTAACACGACAAATGTTGTTTGGGGGTCACAAATATTAGCTTTTAGCACAATTGGGTTGGAGATGATCTTAGGTTTTTCTAGTCCTTTTTTGGGTTTGGATAGGAAACGAAATTTATGCAGCCAGGGTGTCTTGGTAGGTCCTATCCCTTAGCGAGGGGAGAAACTTCTAGCAACAAATGCATCATCCTAGTCACATCACCTATTCAGTAAATGTTTGTTATGTGTTCAAAAAGTGACAATATACGTCTAATAAACATTTATCATGTGATAAAATAAATCTTATAACCTTTTGTAGTAGCTACCACAGAACCAAGATATCCCGTAGAAACTCGGTTGAGTTATCCCATTTGAGGGTTGCTCATTTTACCACCCTTCATATTAAAAATAGTCATCTTTATCCTGAGTCCATTATTCCGGTTGTATGATAGGTATGGAACCAACCAGATCCTCTTCGGATCCTTTTCATGAGGGTTCTGAGAATCCGTGAATCGTGTTCGTTTATCGTACATCATACGGTCAGTTTTTTGTCAAATACTATTTATGTTTATTTTTAAATAAAAATATTTAAAATGATTTTTGATCGCACGATATATGATGAATGGACACGATTCACAGATCTTCAAGATCCTCACAAAGAGGATCCATACTCGGTATGGAAAAGAGCATATGCAATTAGCCTTGCATCCAGACTTCCAGAGCTGTCTGAGCCCTCAACAGAGAGTGAAGGACAATATATAATCATCCAAAAATAGGGTCTTATTCACCAAGTCCTTTATCTCCGACTTTAACTGCCAATTTCCCTCACTCATGTAGAATTGTAAGTAATGAGCTGATTAGTAAATAAGAAGTCTTGAATGTTAATTGTGTATGCACTTAGTCTTTTAGAATGACAAGTGTGAGGCTCCAATATGTAAGGCTAAAATATCCATGTGTAGTGATCCTAGAAATTAGCTAGATGTGTGGCTGAGATCAAATGTGATGTGTGTGGATCCAGTTAAGGCTAACAGTCATGAAATGCACGTGTATGTGCTCAATTTTCTATTAAGAGAAATATATTCTCACTGCAATTTCTGTGAGAGAAAAAGAAGAACATTTCATTCCTTTTGTATCCTTCAATCCTTTCTCTATCTCCATATCGCATAACTCAGATAAATCTAAAACACTAACATAGCCTTAGAGCCAGGTTGGATCAACTGTGTCTGGCCGTGAATCTATGAAGTCACTGAGCTAAATCAAAGCTTACTCGAAGCTCGGGGAAGGTCGCCAGAGTTCCATTATCATCTAAGAAGAGAAATCAACATTCAGGGCAAAGATGTCTGGATCTGGAAGCTCGGAGGTAAGAACTCCAATTTTCTTCGGTGAGAATTACGAGTTCTAGAGAATTAAAATGGTAACGATCTTCAAATCTCTTGGGTTATGGAATTTGGTAGAAAAGGGGATTACAACCCCCAACTTGAAGAAGAAAAAGGAAGCTAAAGGGTCATATGAAAATGCAGTTGATGAATGAATGATTGTTGTTTTCATGAAGGATGCGAAGGCTCTAGGAATCATACAAAATGCAGTCTCTGACCAGATCTTCCCTCGGATTGCCAATGCTGATTCAGCTAAGATGGCATGGGATCTGCTGTATGGAGAATACCACGATGGTGATTAGGTTAGATCGATAAAACTTCAAAATCTTAGAAGAGAATTTGAATATGCTAGGATGCGACATGATGAATCTCTATCTGGTTATCTTACAAGGCTGAATGAATTGATTAATCAGATGAAAACATTTGGTGAATCTCTTTCTAATGAAAGACTTGTGCAAAAGGTTCTGATTAGTCTAAGTAAACCATATGATCCTATCTGTCTGGTTATAGAAGATACAAATGTTTGGAGACTGTAGAATTGCAGAAGGTAATTGCAATCTTAAAGAGCCAAGAACAACGGTTTGATCTACACATTGTTGATACTACTGGGAAGGCATTTGCATCTCTCTCAGTGAGTCCAAATGAGCAAAATAGAAGTGGAGCTCAATCTGGTCCATCTCAGTTCCAGAAGAATTGGAATTCTAAGGCAAGAAATGGGATTAAAAACCAAAGTTTCAGCAGAAATTTCTTGCTAGTCTTGCACATAATGCACAGTCAATGGGTCAGACAATTACAAAACCACAGTGCGAGGTATGCTCTAAATTTCACTTTGGTGAGTGTAGATATAAGGAGAAGCCTAAATGCTACAACTGTGAAAAGTTTGGACACTGGGCTAGAAAGTGCACTGCAGGCAAACCAGTGCAAAAGGTAAACAGTGCTAATCAAGTAGAGGTGATAGGGAACTTATTCTATGGCAATAGCACTATCTTTGAATCAATTGTCAATGGTGAATGGTATATTGACAGTGGTTGCAGCAACCACATGACTGGAAATGAAAAGTTACTGGTTGATATAAGGACAAATGTGGTAGGCAAAGTACAAATGGCAATTGGTGAGCTTATGAATGTAGCTGCAATAGGCACTTTAGTAATTGATACTAGCAAGGGCAGAAAATACATCAAGGAAGTAATGTATCTACCTGGATTGAAGGATAACTTACTGAGTATGGGACAGATGGATGAGCATGGGTATTATTTGTTGTTTAGAGGTAAAATGTGCAGTTTTTTTTTATGGTCCTTCACTGGAATGTCTTGTAATTAAAGTAGAAAGGAAGAGGAATATATGATATCCTTTAGCACTATTACCTAATGATCATATAGCCATGAAAACAAGTTCGTCTCACTCTACTTGGACCTGGCACAAAAGGCTAGGCCATTTGCATCTAAGGGGTTAAAACAACTCAAAGAGAAGGAATGGTGCATGGACTTCCATACTTAGAAGAAGTTTATGAAGGTTGTCAGCTCGAAAAGCAACATAGAGAGTGGTTCCCAAAGAATCAACCATGGAAAGCAAGCAATCCCCTAGAATTAATTCATGTAGACTTATGTGGGCCTATGCGAAATGAGTCCATTGTTGGTAAAAAGTATTTTATGCTTCTTGTAGATGACTGCATAAGAATGATGTGGGTTTACTTTCTTAGATACAAGTCAAATCCATTGAATTATTTTAGAAAATTCAAATCTATGGTAGAGCTACAGAGTGGTTTTAGAGTAAAATGCCTGAGAAGTGACAGAGGGAGTGAATTCACATCCTGTGAATTTAACAAGTTGTGTGAAGATGAAGGTATTCAAAGACAACTCTCTATGACCTATACTCCACAACATAATGGAGTTGTAGAGAGAAAAAACAGAACTGTAGTTGAAATGGCAAAAGCCATGCTTCATGATAAAGGATTACCTTACTATTTGTGGGCAAAATCTGTACACACAGATGTCGACATATTGAATAGGTGTCCTACATGAGCTATCGGAGATATAGCTCCATTTGAAGCATTCAGTGGTCGAAAACCAGGGATTGCACGTCTTAGAATCTTTGGTTGTTTGTGTTATGTACACATATCAAGTGAGTTGAGACAGAAACTAGATGCAAAGAGTGTCAAGGGCATATTTGTAGGTTATGCAACCTGTGAAAAGGGGTACAGAGTGTATGATCCTCTCACTAAGAAGCTTATACTCTCGAGAGATGTTGTGTTTGATGAAAATGCAGCTTGGGAGTGGAAGAAGGTCTCTGAGAATTATGTAACTGTGCTCAATCATGATAAGTTATTTGAGATGCCTAAGAGTACTTCACCAAGGGCAACTCCTGAAGGTCATGACTATGCTCGGTTACCAAGCTTGTTATCTTTTCATGAATCAGCAAGTGATGTGAGTAGCAGTATGAGAAATTCTCAAGCCTTTGATCACACTCCATTGAGGTGGATGAACCTGGATGATGTTCTTGCTCAATGCAATCTCTGCATTATGGAACCTAAAAAGTTTGATGAGGCAGCTAAAGATGAATCATGGATGAAGGCTATGAAAGATGAATTGTCAATGATTGAAAAGAATGCAACATGAGAGCTATTGAACAAACCAATTGATAAACCTATAATTAGGGTTAAGTGGGTATTCAAGACCAAGCTTAATCTTGATGGATCAGTGCAGAAGAATAAAACAAGGCTAGTAGCCAAGGGATATGCTCAGAAACCAGGTGTCGATTATAATGAGACCTTTGCACCTGTGGCTAGACTTGATACAATTCGAACACTAATTGCATTGGCAGCGTAGAAGAGTTGGAAATTGTACCAACTAGATGTCAAGTCTACTTTTCTGAACGGAGTACTCAAAGAGGAGGTTTGTGTAGAACAACCAGATGGTTTTGTGGTCAAGGGGAGTGAAGACAAAGTGTACAAGCTTCATAAAGCTTTGTATGGCTTAAAACAGGCACCAAGGGCCTGGTATAGTGAAATTGACTCTTATTTTGCTCAATGTGGATTTGAAAATAGTCAAAGTGAGGCAACTCTATATACCAAAACCAGAGGAGAAGCATAAATTCTGATTGTGTCTCTATATGTAGATGATATTGTGTACACGGGGAATAGTCAACCAATGTTGGAGGAATTCAAGAGAAACATGGTGACAAAGTATGAAATGTCATATTTTGGGCTCTTGCATCATTTTCTGGGAATGGGAGTCATCCAAACACACACAAGGATTTTTATTCATTAAAGAAAGTATGATGCATCTTTGTTGAATAAATTTGGCTTGAGTGAGTGTAAATCTATTGCTACACCTTTGGTTACAACTGAGAAGCTTAGCAAAGATGATGGTAGTGATCCAGCAAATGAAGAACAATATAGGAAGATTGTGGGAAGTCTATTGTATCTCACAGCCACAAGACCTGATGTGATGTATGTAGCTAGTTTACTTGCAAGGTTCATGCACTGCCCCACCAACAAACACTATGGAATTGCCAAAAGAGTTCTCAGGTATATCAAAGGAACACTTGACTATGGTTTGAAGTATGTGAAGGGAAGAAATGCACTTCGAATTGGTTACTGTGATAGTGACTGAGGTGGTTCAATTGATGACAGTAAAAGTACCTTAGGATATGCTTTATCCTTTGGTAGTGGAGTTTTTTCTTGGGCCTCGGTTAAATAGAATTGTGTTGCACTCTCAACTGCAGAAGCAGAGTATATTAGTGCATCAGAGGCAATTGCACAAGCCATTTGGCTCAGGTTTGTTTTGGAAGATTTTGGTGAATTTCAAACTGAGGCAACTCTACTTCAATGTGACAATACTACTGCAATTGCCATCACAAAGAATCCCATGTTTCACCAGAAACTAAGCATATCGATCGAAGATATCACTTCATCAAGGATGCTCTACAAGAAGGAATCATTGATCTGGTTTACTGCCCTACAAATGAGCAACTGGCAGATATCTTCACAAAGTCATTGGCTAAGGATCGATTCTACTGTCTCAGAGATAAACTTGGAGTGAAATCATCTCAAAACTTAAAGGGGAGTGTATAATTGTAAGTAATGACGTGATTAGTAAATAAGAAGCCTTGAATGTTAATTGTGTATACACTTAGTCTTTTAGAATGACAAGTGTGAGGCTCCACTATGTAAGGCTAAAATAGCCATGTGTAGTGATCCTAGAAATTAGCTAGATGTGTGGCTGAGATCAAATGTGATGTGTGTAGATCCAGCTAAGGCTAATAGTCATGAAATGCACGTGTGTGTGCTCAATTTTCTATTAAGAGAAATATATTCTCTCTGCAATTTCTGTGAGAGAAAAAGAAGAACATTTCATTCCTTTTGTATCCTTCAGTCATTTCTCTATCTCCATATCGCATAACTCAGATAAATAAAAAACACTAACAACTCAATGGCATCTTCAAAACCTTAAACCTAGTTCATTTGGTCATTGGAGAACAGGATTATGAAAACTTTAATTGTTCTCCCATGTAGTGGTTCTCGACCAAACTTACAACTTTTCTGGTGGAAGCCTTTGAGATTATTCTATTTAGTTCAAACTCTACTAACTAATCATAAGAAGAGGAAAAAACAAGCACGAAAGACTATTTGCAAAACGTTTCTACTACCGTCATTTACAAAGTACTACTGAAGGAACAACAAAACTTCGTCACTAATTAGTTCACTTGCTCAGCCATTGTGAAAGAAGGTTTCCATGGCAGGTTTTTGCAGAGGCAGCCCTGCCGAATCTCGATAGTTTTGCCTGTTGTTTCAACCACATCACGGTGACCATTCTTGGCATTCAAGTCTGACTATTTGTTTTTTGTGCTACTAAGCTTGTTTGATGGATGTGGCACCTAAACGAGCCCGCGTGTTTCGTATGGCCTTGGCTAATTCATCTTCTCGACTAGGCAGACTACCCTTCACTTTATCAAGCCTGGTAATTGTAAATCATAAACAAAGCTGATTGGGAGTATCCATTACAAGATAAGAATCATATGCATTATTGTTAGACTGTCGCACAGCTTCGTAGTTTTCAATGAAACACATAGAAGCAGCAAAGTAACCAAAAGAGTAATGCTAGAGAAACTAAATTTGTAGACTAACTTTACAAACTAAATGATGTGTCACTAATAGAAAATGAGCACATTTATCAACGTTGAAACAATAATCCAATTATCAACTTTCATATCATTTAGTTTATAAAATTTAGCCTTCCTAACATTACTCTAACCAAAATATAAAAATTCTTTTTTATCGAGACAAAAACCATGTGGCAAGTTGGATGCATGTATTCCCAAATTAAGGCCGAAAATCTACTCAAACCATGTTTATACCTTGAGCAGAAACATCGTCATAACAAATCAACTAAAGAGATACAAACAAAGCAATGCAAGTGGTTGAAAGGGCTTGATCAACAGAAAAAACTGCATCAGCAAAATTGATTAATTAAGAAATACAATTGAGATCCAAGAGTAAATAATCAAATATATGATGAAATCATGAATTATCTGAAAATTCTTGTGTTACCAAATTAAGCTGCTCACCTTTTATCCTCGTAATGCTATAACCTGATTAAAGCTTAATCATCAGTCTCCAAATTCTTAAATCTGTTACCTAAACCCACAATCCGTCAGATTGAAAACACCTCAACACCTTATCAATTGCATTAGTTATGGCTTAGAAATTGGGTCCCAATTTGAAAAATGAATTTATGGCTTCCAATTTTACGAAGTTGCAACTTTGAAAAATTTGTTAAGGAAACCAACCCCTTCTCATTGAAAGACCTACACAAATCTAGAATAAAGAATTCTAGAAAGTTCACTAAAGTTGGTTAGCTAGATTATCCAAATTAAAGTAGTCCTTTGTAGAAAGGACTAGAATGTTGTTTCTTAAGTTGGTGGAAGAGTCTAGAAGAATGGTGAGGTTTCCACCAACATGCATGATTAGTGTAGATAATTCGAGCTTAGGAAGGTAGTGAAATTATCTAGATATCTCTAGCATGATGTTTTCATGCTTCTCCAAGGTTCCATCCATGCCTACAAAAGGAGAAGGCATCCACACCATTTGTATCAACTAACAACCAATCAAGGGAGTAGCCAAGTAGGAAGCAAGTAGGCAACCAAGTGAGAGTGAGAATAAGAGTAGTCTTGTGAGGAGTGAGTGATCTAGAGTTTGTCTCTAGAAAGTGAGTGAGTGTCATTGCTTCTAAAGTGTCTTTGAGAGTTTGTGTGTTGTAATATTTTGTGTGTATAATACAAGTAATTTGTTTACTTGTTTTGTCTCTCCAACACTTGTGTTAGAATTGTGTACTCTAAGTTTTTTCCCAACAAAATGACAAAAATATATTAGCTGAATTAAGAGATAGATGAGAATACCCATCAAAATTACGGAAAATTTTAATACACAAAAATACCAATAACATACCAAAGAGTGATTGGTTTGGGCTCATTATTCTCATCAGCCGGCATTGTCATCATATCAAATTAACTGGATGCCGAAAGATCAAGATTGTTCTTGAAACCCCAAGAAAGAATAATTCAAAGACAGATCTTACGAAGAAGGCGAATAAATATAGATTTGTGGAAGGTGGGCTCACAAACTATGAAGTAATATGGCTATGGCTTGGACAACTCGTAGAGATTCCCTGAGTTGTGATTGACCTACTCCCAATCCTTAGCCGTGCTTTGGAGGCTGGGAGGAGTTTTCAATCATGCTCCTGGTTGTGGATTCCACAATCAGAAAATATAGCGGCGAACTTCGTCGCGAGGAATATATCATCGGAGATGTGCAGCTTCGGCTAGGTTGTGAGACCACCATCTTCGCTTGTGGGTATCTTGAACAAAAACGGTCTTCCTTGTCCTCCAATGTAAGGGTGGGAAGGTTTTTGCTCGGGTAGATGGGATGATGCTAGTGACTTGAGTGGTGGCGTCTCCTTGTTTCATGTTTATCTTTGTTTCTGTTTGCTGGGTGTGTTGGGCAGCCATCTGCGTGTTGTTTGGCCATGTGCCTTGCTGTTTCTATGAATCGTTCTTTCAACAAAAAAAAAAAAGAAGAGAGAGATATGAGATGTATTGGATGATTTGGTTTGGGTTTCTAGGTGTGTTATTCATACACTTTTTTTTTTTACTTTTTACACATTCTTATTAATTTCTATCATTTGATATTTTTTAATTCAGTCGATCCGACGGCTACAAATCAAGAGAGAGTGATATGTAATCAGGCCAATCAAGAAGCAACACGTTCATGCATGCAATGCAGAGAGACGTAACACTTGTCTGCGTTACAAAGACTCGTACTTGGAATATAGTGAAAGATCACAGTGGCATGGACCAATAACAACTCTACTACTACTAATGCTCTCTTGGCCCTTACACTCTCCGAGTTAGGCTGCATAAGAATTCAAATAATGTCAGCAACTTCACTGTTCACTTGGCTCAGTTTTTATCTTTCGAAGATATTAAGAAGAGATGATATCGAATGTATTCAAAAAATTAAGACTGACAATGAAAGAGTCCATACTTACACATAGTTAGTGAGCAAAACATTTTTATTTTATTATACCATTAGTTTCGTTAACATCTACTTCAACGATTAATTGATGCAAGAAATTTTGTAGAGACAATTAGATATAGGATCATTACACACTTAATTATTAGATTTAATTCTCAAGATTTTGTTTATTATTGAGGTCCATAGATTTTGATCCAACTTAACAACTCTCCTTTTGTATGATGATGAGTCATTATATTTTTAAGTCTACATTTTTATATTTTTTAAATGACATTTATACCCTAAGCCTTTGAACGTAGTGGGATGAATGTATTTTCCTTAATTTTATACATTTTGACTTTAATTTTTTTTTCTTTATTAAGTTTTGAGTCATTATTTACATTATAATACTAAAAATTCTGCAGCAAACTGGTATTGTGCTTCAAATTGGTGTCCCCATTAGAATCGTCCATCTCTTTGGTCGTGCACTTTTATCTTTGTTTGATTTTTTTTTGTTTGTTGTATTCTTTTGAGGGAGTCGCATGTTCATCAAACTACATATATATCAGGTTTATTAGATCTGACCATCATGTTAATATGCACCAAACTATCAGTTTCATTCAACCTGCACATATCAGGTTTATTACAACCAAACTACCATGTTTGCTACACCTGCATATTAGATTTATTAAATTACATATCAGGTTCATTTTGAAAAAACCTACAGGTTCATTCAGTCTAAACATATGGTTCATTATCCTAGGACCTAAAGAGAAAAATGATCCTCTACTCAAATATTTAGCTTCAAATACAAATTCCTATTGATTGAAAATTGTCGAAAGTATATGAGTTCATGCATACCAGCTCATCAGCAACTTACTGCATTCATGCATACCAGCTCAGCTGATTCTGAAGATTTTCCAAAACAACAGCAACTTACCGCATCTTCCCAATGGATGAAGAAAGATGCATGGTGTTCACACCTAAAATGTGCCATTCGGGCTAAATATGGCGAATATGGCATTTGGAGGATGATGAGACAAAACATTGAACTTGGAGAGATGTTTGGCTGCAAGTGGGATAGTTTAAACATTATAATATTACTTTTCCCTTTTGTTTTGGTGGTGGAGGTTTGCCAACCCTTTCTTTAATCAAGACAATTGCATGTATTGCAAGTGGATGGGAGACAACATACAGACATTCTTGTAGGAGACATGTGAAAGAAGCTAGCTTGCTTCTTTTAATTATTAGTTTATTGCAAGTGGTGGAGACATGTGGTGAAAGCATGTCGGGGAGATACAAACTTGCTTATTTTAGTATTATTTCACATTGCAAGCTGCAGAGGAGTTTCTTTCGGGCAAGTGCAATGTTCTCGGCAGTGAGCTCTCTCAGATCTCTATATAAAGAAGCAAATGAAGAAGGATTATGGACTCTCAACCAATCAAACAAACAAACACAAACTCTGCTCAAGCCAGATTTGCATATGAAGCTGTAGTCAGTCCCCAACCTTACGAAGCTGTAGTCAGTCCCCAATCTTAGTCCTTTTCAGGACCAGCCCTCACTAAAACCCTATATTTCTCGTGTAATAGCTCTGCTACTCTCCCAACTGATAGTAGTATCGATTTTCTTAGGTTCATCTTGCTTACCATATGTTTCCTTTTCATTCCCAAACCCGTGTAATCGCAAAGAGGAGGGAGCTGTACAAGATTCAACCTTGCTCGACAAGGTTAAATCTAACCCGACTCTCTTTGTTTTGTTCGTGTATTTAATAGATCTGGCATTATCATGTATATGTCGTTAAATATGCAAGTCATTCTTAGTATTTCAAGGTTTAAGGCTCTCTCAGCTCTCAGTTTTAGTTCATTTAATGTCCTCATTGTCATTCGAGCATCATCATTGAACTAAGAAGGATCCCTTAATCAGATCTGAACATTCGTCCTTTAAAAGCATACAAGATAAACAAAAGTCCTTAATCTTAAGGCATAGAAAAGAACTTAATGTAGGCTTAACCTATCTACGACAATCCTTTGATAACAAGAAGTTAAGATAACTTGGGGCGCAAGTAATCGGCTTAAATACACTTGTTTTACGTCTACCATACTGAGATGGTAGTGGCACGCCTGCGCACTTAGTCGGTTTTGATTGTGAGCCTCCAGGCCTATACCTAAGGCCCTGCAAAGGCACCTTTTAGAACTGACTTTGTCCTCCTCTTGTAACAGTGTGACAAGCAGGAGCCTGACAACCAACCAAAGTGCCAACACCTCGGGGAGCTGCGAACTTGAGCCAGGGACGCCTGCCAGCCAGATTTCCTACTCGAACATAGTTTTGGCACGCATGGTGGGATCCTTATATAGAGTTAGATCATGAAAAATCCATATGTTCATGATTTTTATCCACATGTTTTCGACCGCTATGTTCCGGAGTGTGAAGAAGATGATAATGTGGAAGAATGCCCGAGCCATGGCTATGATGAAAAATACATAGAGCCAACCTATGAGCTACCATCTTATGGGTACATGGCTGAGGAGTACTAAAGTCCCATAAAGTATGATTGTCGACCAACTAATGGCTACCAACTAAATAATAATCATAATCTTGAAGATTCGCCAACTTATGGCTATGATGAAGGTTATTATTCTTCTGATGACAATCACATTCATGAATACTATGATAGGCCAACAAATGGCTTTAAGTATCAAAATGCTTCCAGTGAGTACATAGAGCCAATATATGAGATGCCAACTAATGATCATCCGGATGAAAAGCTCTACAATGAGGATGTGGGCAAATTAGAGAAGGTGCCCAAGCTCCATGTGGCAGTCATCGAATATGGTGAAAAGGTGACCAAGTGTTTTGAAATTATGAGAAAGGTGATAGATTGAATATGTCAAATCCCTTCTACAAAACAAACTCACCCTACTACAACCAAGAAAGAACAAATCTTACATATTGGTGAAGGTCAAAAATGGCCCCAATTAATGAAAAACCCATGAAAATAGATATGGTTGTAGAAGACCAAGCCGACATATCAAAATCGATAACGGCTAAAATGGAGCTTATGGCTATTGAAGGCCAAACACCTACACTCGGGGGGCTCGAACCCACACCTCATGTGGAGCCCGAAGAAGAAGAAAATAGTTCCCACACTCTCTGCCAACACAAGCGTGTCGTCCATGCCGAGATCTCAAGGAGGACAAAGCTTGGGATCAAACATGAATAGCCACCTCCTATGGTTCCCAAGTTACATAATATGGCCAATTTAAATGGTGGAGCTAATCTCTCTACACTCAATTTTAAGAAGAGAAAAAGATTTGAGTGTTAAGAGAAAAATAACACATGGACATCCAATGGGCTTCATACAACTTGCCCGAATGGTTTTTCCTTGTGTTATTAGACTGGGCATGTTCTCTTATTTCCTTTCTTTCTCTTTTTCTCTCCCTCTCTCTCTTTCTTTCTTTTCCTTGGTTTTTCTCCTTTCTCTTTCTTCTTTTCTTTTTCTTTTTCTTTCTTTTTGCTTTTTGCCCAAATAGGGTTTGCTTTTGATTTCAAAAAGAACAAAACAAAAAAAAAAAAGGCAGAAAAGAAAAATATAAAAAAAACCAACTCTGTGTAGCCATTTTTTACTTTGCCCGAGTGGGCATTTCGGCTGCCCGACAAGGGCTTTCTTTTTGTTGTTTTGATTTGCCCGACTTGGGCTTTTCTCTCTCTTTCTTTATGTTGTTTGAGTGGCCATTTCCTTGTATTGCCCGACTAAGCCATATATGTATATATTTATTAAAAAGAAAAAAAAATTGGTAAGTAAATAAAGTATGGAAAACTAACCAAAACACCTTCAAAACTTTACTTTTAATTATCAGGATAGATTTTTTCGAAAATGCCGATCATACCCTTCACACATATGTACAAGATTGGGATAGTTTTCTGTAAAGTTCATGTGGATACATCCAAGAGAAGAAAAAGAGATTGACATTTTCAGAAAACATTTGCATGCAAAAGAATATGTGGCAAATATTGCCAACAATCAAGACAATATGGATTCACATGCAAAAGAAGATGTGGCAAACAATGCAATAACCAAGACAACATAAATTCACATGACATTCAAGCAAAGACAAGATAGCTAGCTTTTAGAAACAGTGCTGACAGTTTTCAGAAATAGTGTGCTGTCACTATTACTTTGTCTTGGAAGAATTAGATTTTGTATATAAGGGAGCCTTTCCTCCCATACAGAAGACACCTGATACACACACATCTAGCTCAACATCCATAACATCTCAACAACTCTCAACCCTACTCTCACCATATACTTACACCATCTTCAAGCATCTGTAGCCTCCATAGCATTCTTGTAAACACTTTTCTTGTAAAAAGTTATCTTTGTAAACATTCTATTTATCAATAAAAGTTCAAGTGTACATATTCAAGCAATCTTCAAGTCTTAAGTAAGCTTTCTTTTCTTTCTTTACTGTGTTTGTTTATTTAGACTTCTAGTCCAAAACAGGAAAAACTATTGTAGTTATATTATTAACCTACTAAACTGACGATCATACTTTATTCAAGCACTCTGTTATAGTTGAATGCTTGCCATACAAATAACTGGACATTAACAAGGATACCTCTGAGTTCTTCGTACTTCTGAGTTAAGCCGTTAAGGCCTTATACCTGCATTGTAAGTGGCCGTCATGCTGAAACATGTCGAGTTCCATGTGCAAGGTTTTATGTCTAGTTGTTATAATGTTCATCCTACTATTCAACCGAGCATGCTGTCCGAATTTGGTATCAGAGCCTAGTTTAGCATTTTAATAGTATAATTATAATAGTAAAGTACCTTGAGGACGGAAGTCATTGATACAACTGATATCACACTTGTTTGTTTTGTATGAACAACAGATATTATTGTCCCTGTAGACCCTGTTAACCACAATTACCAGGTATTTATTGTCCTAGACATCCAACTATAACTAGCATAAAGAGAAGATTATCATATATATCCAAAAGAATTAGCAGGACTTTTAAGAAGCAGAAGTTTTATCTTGGTTATCTTGAACATCCTTCTTTTATTAGTAAATAACACTGAAGTGCAGCATAAAGTTTTAGAAGCAAAAAGTGCAACTGATCAAGTTTTAGAGACCCTGAGAGAAGAACGAGAGTTTCTAAGAAACCAATTAGCCGTAACTTTAGAGAAAGGTAGACTGTAGTTTATGATATATTACCTCAATTTTGAAATTAGTGAACCTCAAAAAAGAAAAATAACATTAGACCAAAATAGTTTAGTTTGTTATTTTCCATTGAGAAAGCATAATCATATTTTGCATAGTGAAGAAAATCCACAAGTCAATAGTATTGTAGATCTTATTATTAGTCAAGCAGAAAATATAAAGTTAGAAAATAATAAGCATAATCATTTGTTAAACCAGTTATTAGAACATTTCCAGAAAAATTCCATAAAAACAATTAGACAAAATTTAGATTATATTACATCACAGTTAGAAGATAATAATAAAAATATCCAAAGGTTTCCTAGCAAAAGAGAGATAAAAGAGCTTATTGGCCTCATAGATAGTAAGCCGAAACAAGTAGAACTTAGATCATTAGAAGTAGTTGAGTAGTTAAAGTTAGAAGTTCAAAAAATTCAATTAGTACAAAAGAAGTTGAGTGAACAAGTAGATAAGTTGCATAATAAGATAGATAAATTATTAGTTTAATGACCGATTATAGAACTAGCAGAAAATATATCCAAGCTTTAAAAGAGATCAGTAAGTTAGATAAAGAACCAGTAAGTTTGACAGATTTTTCAGCACAAGTGGCTAGTAATAATATTCCCATTAGACAAAATAATTTAATTATCCAATTAGTTTTAAGTTTGGCTAAAAAGTTAGACCAAGTTGAATAACAAATAGCAGAAATAAATCAAGTTTTACATAACGCATCTTCATCACTTCCACCATCTTTGTTAGACAAATTAGAAAATTTAACTTTAAGTGCAAATAATAATATTAGAAGACCTAAGATAAATCCTTTTGATAACCGAAAATGGAACTGTTTAAGAGAAAAGGAAAAGAAGTAATTAGAGCTGAAGATATTTATCCAAATGAAAAAGAAGCACAAGAATTTATTAGAAGAGGATTTGAGAGAACACAGAAAAATAAATATAATTTGTACCAATTAGGTTATTTGAAAATAGAAGTAGAATAGTAAGTAGCATCAGTCAACATGAAGTTAGCTGTATTGATAAAGAATTTACACTTAATTTAATTAGTAAAGAAGCAATTACTCATTTGAGAAAATCACAATTTAGTCAAATTCATATAGGTACGATATTAATTGGAAAAGCAGGATTAACCAGAGCACAAGTAGGCACAAAAGCATTAGTATACATATATGATGATAGATGGGATAACCACCAACAAACAGCAATAGCAACAATCGAAGTAGACTTAAGTTCAAATTTAGCAGTCATAGGATGTATTCCAAATTATGTTATGACAATTAATGAATTTAGTAAATATGTTAAAGTGAGCATAAGAACAAAAAACTATAATATAAAAGGAGAATATAAAAATTTGTGTATTAGCCTAATGTATATAGGTGAAGTGTCTGATAGATATAATCATAAGTTTAATCTAGAGTTTCAAAATTTAGTTCAAACATTTGGTAGTAAACATGTAAATATGATAGAAGCAAAACCCGTACATAATAGCTTTTTAGAAAGAATTCAGTGGACATGACCTAATTTACAAGTAGCAAGAAATAGACAACCAGATAAAGTACAAATATATGAAACTAGTACAGGTCAAGCAACAATTAGGTTTAGTAATTATAAGCAACTAGAAAAAATAGAAGAGGATGAATGTGAGATCGAAAATGAGAGTATTCATATGGCTTTAGATAATTTAGATATTAATATAGTTGAGCAAAATTTTGATCATATTGTAGATAAACTTATAGAAGATGTTGATCATTTAGATGAAGAACAATATTTAGAAAAATATAAGACATATGACTTAGGACTACATAGAATTTCAGATGAAGATATGAAAAAATTAATTGTAGAAATAGGAGTAGAACATATTTTAGGATCAAAAGAATATAATAATTTATTAGAATTGAAAGAAGAAAGTAATCCAGTAGAAGAAAGTAGTACATAGTAGAAAATCCAGGACACGCAAGTAGAATTGATCAACAATTTTTGAGACCAACAAATGAACACTATAATGAAGGAGCACGAGTAGACCACATAGAAGAAAGCATGATAAAACCTAGAAAAAAATAGGATTCCATATTTGAGAGGGTTATAACAAATTAATATAGCTAGTAATATATTAAACTTAGATAATGTAGATCCACAAGATTGGGAAAGAACAATTGAAAGATGGGGAAAAGGTTGTGTACATGCAGCATTAATGTTAGATTTTAGTAATTCACAAAATATGTTATATTATTTTGAGCATACTTTAGATGGATTAGTTTTTGATTATTTCCAATCATGGAAAGTCCAAAATCCAGAACAGCATTAGGCAGCTAAAACGCATTTTAATATTGATGGTTTTGTTATCTTGATTAAACAAGAATTTTTAGACCATAATAGGTTAGATGGCAGAACTGAACAAGAGCAGAAACGAGCAATTAGAAATTTAGAACAATTACAAATTTGTGATTTACAATATATAGATGAATATACAACTGATTTCTTTAAATATTTAGGTAGAACAGGTAGAATTAGTGATATTAATTTATTAGATACTTATATGACAAAAATAAAAGGACCAATATGAGAAAAGACTTGGAATGAATGGCAAAAACATCCAAAGAAAAATGATATTGCAATAGGACCTAGAATTCAACATGTATATGACATACTTAGACAAGAGTGTAGCCAAATAAAGGCTAAGGGACAAATTAGAAAGCAATTTTACATGAGTTGTAAAAATATAGATTTACCACAACAGTATGGTTGTCATAAGAAAAATAAGTATAAGAAAATATATAAAAAGAAATATAAATCATATAAACCATACAAACAACATAAGAATTTCAGCATAAGACCTTCAAGAACATATAGGAAGAGAAAATATATTCCGAAACAATTTAGGAAAAGAAGTGGCAGACCTTGGATTAGAAAATATAAAGCACCAAAAGATAAGAGTAGTTGTAAATGTTATTCATGTGGAGAAACTGGACATATTAGACCCAAATGCCCAAAATTAGGTAAACAGCCGAGAGACAAAATACATTTGATGGAGTTGTTTAAGTTAGAAGAAGATGAAGATATACAGTCAATATATAGTTCAGATGATTTAAGTGATAATGAGAGTATTTACAGTATAGAGAATATTAACATGATAGATTCAGACTCGGAAGATTAAAGTAGCACAAATAGTGATTTAGAAGAGTATATGTGTGCATTCATAGAAGAAATACATGAAGAAGAATATAAATACATTAATTTAGGTTGACCAGAAAAATGTCATAAGTGTAGTAAATTAGTTGCAAATAAATACTATAATTCATATTCAATATTGTGTGAAAAATGTTAAAGTAATAGATTATTAGAAGTTAATTCAGTAGAATCACAAGAAAATACTGAAATACTAGGAAATATTGTTTATAGTATAGGAAAACAAAAAAATAGCTCTTTAATTACCATAAACAATGAAATAGAATTAGCAAAAGAATATAAGATACAAACAACATCTATGATAGATACAGGGAGTACAAAGTGTGTCATAAGAGAAGAATTAGTACCAGAAAAATATAGGCAGAAATTAACAAAACCAGTGAGAATAACACAGTTTGATGAAAAACCAATTTATTTAACACACTGTATTAATAATGAGTTTATTAAAGTAGAAAGACAACAATTTAATTTACCACTAACATTTGTTTCACCAGTAGGATCATACCCATTTATTTTAGGATTAAACTTTTTGAAAAGTTTGCAAGGTTTTTTATTTATGAATCCTAGTATAACATTTTTCAAAAGAGGTATTACAATAACTAACCAAAGTAATATGGTAGAAGCATATAAAAACATAAGTATAGAAGAATCTAGTGGCCAAAATGGTTATTATTTAGAAAACTCGAAAGAAAATGATGAGCATAATAATATAGCAGAGTTTGATGAAGAAATATTTAAACATGAATATCCAATTTTAGAAGAAGGAATCCTTATAGAAATATTACAGTTAGATAGACCAAAGAGTTTAGAAGAATTATTACAATTAGCATAACAAACTAGGATTATAGGAGAAGACCCACAGTTACATTGGAACAAAAATAAAATACTAGCAAAATTAGATATAATTAATCCAGATTTAACCATTAAGACAGCTGACATGCCTTGTAGTTTATTAGATAAACAAAAGTTTGAGCAACAAATAAAAGAGTTGTTAAATTTAAAAGTAATTAGACCCTCCAAGTCCAGACACAGATCAGCAGCTTTTGTAGTGAGAAAACATTCAGAGCTAAAAAGAGGAAAGGCTAGAATAGTTTATAATTATAAGAGATTAAATGATAATACATATGAAGATAGTTATAAGTTACCAAATAAAAATGAACTTATAAATAAAATTCAACAAGGTAAATATTTTAGTAAATTTGATTGTAAATTAGGATTTTGGCAAATACGACTAGCAGAAGAATCAATTGTGTGGACAACTTTTACTTGTCCAGAAGGGCATTTTGAGTGGCTTGTTATACCATTTGGACTTAAAAATACTCCATCGATCTTTCAAAGAAAGATGGATCAAATTTTCAAGAAATATGATAAATTTTGTAGCGTTTATGTAGATGATATTTTAGTACATAGTAAAAATAGAAATAAACATAGGAAACACTTAGAGATAGTCTTACAATAATTTATTAATAATGGAATTGTAATTAGTAAAAATAAAATAGCATTAGAAAAACAAGATATAGAGTTTTTAGGAATGTATATCAAGTCAGGTACAATACAATTACAAGATCATATAGCTAAAAAGGTTTTAGAATTTCCAGATAAATTAGAAAATAAAAAACAGTTGCAAGCATTTTTAGGTTTGTTAAATTATGCAAGAAATTTTATCCCTGATTTAGGAAGAAAAATAGCAGTATTACACAGTAAAACTAGCAAAACTGGACAAAAGTATTTTAATAGTGAAGATGTTAAATTAGTTCAAAAAATAAAGGAGGAAATTACTAAACTTAAGCCATTAACATTACCATTAGATGATAATTACAAAATAGTTGAAACAGATGCTTCATCATTATGATGGACAGGTATATTATACCAGAAAAAGCATAAGGAGTCACCAAAGTCTGACGAACAAGTTTGTAGATATTCATCAGGAAAATTTAGTGATGTACAGTCAAGATTACCGTCAACGGACTTAGAAATTTTAGGAATAATTAATTCACTTGAAACATTCTCTTTATTTTTATATAATGAAGTATTTACGATTACAACAGATTGTCAAAATATAGTTTCTCATTATAACAAAATACATGCTAATAAATAGGCAGCCCGAAGATGGGTTAATTTTGTTGATTCAATTACAGGAAATGATTTTAAACCAATTTGTGAACATATAAAAGGTAATGACAATACATTAGCTGATATCTTATCAAGATTAATTTGTTGAACAAGAATGGAATATCGTGGACCATCATCATCAAATGGCACAAGACCACAAGGCAGAAGAGCACTTTTCAATACCATAATGATGCATCATGGACCTCCACCATTCAATGGATTTCAAAATAGCATAAGCAGACCAGCATCACCACCAGTACCAACTTTCAACTTTAATGGCAATATTGGTGAAGGAATCAGAAATCCAACTCTGAGATACAGGCCAAAAGTACCAGGACTCTTTGATAGGCAACATGTTCTCTTAGATAATTTTTGAAATATCCAAATGAAGCAGCAAAGAATGAGGCTAGGTCATGAAAAATTAATTAGAGCCTTAGAGCAAGAGTTTGATAGTTTCAATTTTAATTTCCATCAAAGCCAGCAGCATATTCATTCTCTTGAGCACAACCTTCAAGTCATCTCTAAGGACCATGAGTCATTACTTAGTTCACCAAAATTAACCAAGAACTCCAATCTCTTAGAATGAAGGCAAGTGACACCCTGAAGAGAGAATTGAAAATAGGTTTGGAAACTGATCAGCATAAGAATAAAGAAAAATAGGTTATTAAACCTAGGGATGGGTTCGGTACGGTTACCGTACCAAAACCCTCGTACCAATTACCGTACCAAACTTTCGGTTTGGTAAAATCTATTACCATTACCATACCAAACTTTCGGTATACCAAAGTTCGGTATTGCCAAATGCTCGGTTGGCATGGTATGGCAATGGTAATTGCCACTTTATTTTAAGACAAAATCTGTTTTTGCTTTATTCAACATTTCATATTTTGTGCCTGTGTAATAAGACAAAGATATATAAACCAAATGCATAGATGGAAGAAAATTCTCATAACAAGTGCCCAAATGGATTTCGGATTTCCACCTTCAAATGGATTTAAAGCCGCATGAAATGTTGATGAATTACTTGAAATTATAAGCCTGAAACAAAAAATGGAAACATAAAGCAGTATTATAGGTCTACTTCCTCACCTTAGCAGTACCGGTTGATTATTCAACAGAAGCATAAAGCACCACTATGGCACTACAACAAGACTCACCTCTTTAACTTAAACCTCACCTTAGCTGCTGATATCTCATAAATTGTAGCCTAAATTCATCTATTATTCATCATTCACAATTCACACACACAATAATTCAAATGATGCATCAAGATTCATAATGAAAATTAAGCTTACAATCCAAATAGAAGTTACAAACCAAAACAAATAGAAGTTAACAATCCAAATAGAAGTTAAAGTTTCAAACTAAATGAAAATTGAAACTAAACTTCAAAAGGTAAAATTCATTGATCAATTCTTCAAGTTTAAGATGTCGAAGCTTTTGGAGGAGACATTGAACTTCTAGAATATTATAAATATATATTATAATTTATAAATATGTGTTATATTATATATTATATTATATTTTTGGTACGGTACGGTAATACCGTGGTAATGGTATCCATTACCAATACCGTACCACGAACTTTCGGTACGGTACAATACCGTACCATTACCATTGGCACAAAATCGGTATGGCACGGTTGGCAATTCGGTTGGCATGACAATTTGGCAAAAAAATCCACCCCTAATTAAACCCATAGAACAAGAGGCTAATGAGCCCATAAAAGGGATTAGGATCGAGCTTTTAGAAGAAGACATTGAAATGGAGCAGCATCAAAATAATGAGCAGCATCAGCATCTGAGTGATAAAGAAAGACAAGAAAGATATGAAAGTTTTCTTAGGAATATATCTTTAGACTTAATATTAGATTATATATTATTAGAAGAAATTTCAAAAGCAAAATTAAGAATAATGCCACCAGATATGCAAAATAGGATCCTAAGTAGAGCATTGCAGTCAATGAAAGAGTTGCAATTACAATTACAATATGCTTTGTATCAGTCTATCTTTGATCCAAAACCAGGGATGGATATTATTACAAAGATGTATCCACCATGTCTTTGTGATAGTATAGAGAGTTGTAATTTTAAACCAGAAATTGGCATAGTTGTGACCAAGATTAACGTGAGAGATTTTAGACCATGACATTTTAGTTAAGAACATCAGAAAAAGCATAACGTGGAACAATCTGAAGTGTTGGAATTCAAGTTTTTTAAAATCCAACGGCAGAGATTAATTATTTGAATAAAAATTAAAAAAAAAGGAAAAAAATCTGAAAAAATTGTAAATTTTTTTTTTTACTTTTCTATAAATACCACTTATTCTCCATCTACCTTACACCACAAATTCATATTTTCTCAACTACTTTCAATCAAATTCCTATCTTTCTCTCAAAGTATCAATCCAATTTTTTTCCACAAAATGACTACTGATGCAGGTACGAATTGGTCGCTTCTTGAAGATGTTGCGTTGCTCACTAGCTGGGTTGAAGTTACTCATAATTCCCTTATGGGTAATGAGATGCAGTTGCGAGAAATGTGGAGTTTAATTCATACCAAATTTGTTGAGCAAATGAGTGGGAAAAGAACCAAAGAATCGATGTCCAGTCATTGGAAAATACTTAGCCATTCCTTTAGTACGTGGAGAGATGCCTTGACACAAGCTAGTAGTAATGTTCGAAGCGGGGCAAATTATGCGGATGAGATAAGAATATATTATAATTATTTGTTTGTATTATTATTTTGTTACCTAATTTGATGATAATTATTTGTTTGTATTATTTATTTGTTACCTAATTTCATCTCATTTTCGGCTATCTGAAGGTTGAACATTCCTTCAGATTGGTTAAACAATTCTTCCTCTTGCTGATCGATTTTCCACATCATCCTTGATGAAGAAGAAGACATTGTAAGGATGGATGGTGAAGAAGAAACATAAACTATGAATAATGAGATAGAGATGTTGAGAAAATTGGTGTGAGATTTGTGAGGATGGATGGTGGATTATATGGACGATTAAAAAAGGATCGGATTGTAGATGAGGCCACGTGGCATGCCGTCATTCGTTAAAAATCTGATCGAAATCTATCCTCAAAGATTCTGAAAAGATAATGACACGTGGCACGATCGTATTGGATAAAAATCTTATCGAAATCGATCTCCAATAATTATCTTTTCGGATAATGACACGTGGCGCAATTTTGAACGAGTTAAAATCTGATCGAAATCTATCGTCAAAGATTCTCAAAAGATAATGACACGTGGCACGATGACATTGGATAAAAATCTTATCAAACTCCATCGCTAAATAATTGTTTTTTTTTTATAAAATGACACGTGGCGCACCGAGAACGATTTAAAAAATCTTATCCGAAATTACAAATAATTTTATTTTGTATTATTTAAACAACAAAAAAAACTAATATTTTATTGTCTATTGCCACGGGTAGGGCTCCAAGGGTGGAGATGCAAATGGCAAATACTGTTCATTAATGGCAGTTACTGTTCAATAGGGTGGATTCAATAGTGGATTGCTAAGGGGGAGGGCTCCATGGGTGGAGTTGCTCTAACAAAAGCACTCTGCCCGAAAGGGCTTTATATATATATATATATATATATATATATATATATATATATATTATATTATATTATATGAAAAGAGGCAAAAAGAAAAGAACAATAAAAAAAAAAAAAAAGAGAATAGTTGCCCAAGTTTCTCTATTCTCCATCTCTCCTGTGTTTTCCAATTTGCCCGACTTCGAGGCATTTTTCAGTGTATTATCTTTGCAACCAACAAGGATGCTCCCATGTTTTTTGGTATCAACGAGAAGGAACACAAGCCAGGCAACATTATTTCCAATGCTAGTTGCACTACCAATTGACCTTGCTCCTCTCGCCAAGTTTATCAACGACGGAATAACCGAAGTGGTAGACGTGCCTCTTCCTTCAACATCATTCCTAGCAGCACTGGAGCCACCAAGATTGTTGGAAGCAAACAAAGTTGCCCTTTGTGATCAGTGTTCTTCATGCTCAATCTTCTAAAAGAGCTTGTGGGAGTTGTAAGTTTCACAAACTTTGCTCAAATTTGTAAAACTTGGGGGCTTCTGTTCACACCTAAAATGTGCCATTCGGGCTAAATATGGCAAATATGGCATTTGGAGGATGATGGGACAAAACATTGAACTTGGAGAGATGTTTGGCTGGGATAGTTTAAACATTATAATATTGCTTTTCCCTTTTGTTTTGGTGGTGGAGGCTTGCCAACCCTTTCTTTAATCAAGACAATTGCATGTATTGCAAGTGGATGGGAGACAACATACAGACATTCTTGCAGGAGACATGTGAAAGAAGCCATCTTTTAATTATTAGTTTATTGCAAGTGGTGAAGACATGTGGTTAAAGCATGCGGTGGAGATACAAACTCGCTTATTTTAGTATTATTTCACATTGCAAGTTGCAGAGGAGTTTCTTTCGGGCAAGTGCAATGTTCTCGGCAATGGGCTCTCTCAGATCTCTATATAAAGAAGCAGATGCAAAAGGATTATGGACACTCAACGAATCAAACAAACAAACACAAACTCTGCTCAAGCCAGATTCGCATATGAAGTTGTAGTCAGCCCCCAACCTTATGAAGCTGTAGTCAGCCCCCAATCTTAGTCCTTTTCAGGACCAGCCCTCACTAAAACCCTTTATTTCTCGTGTAATAGCTCTGCTACTCTCCCAACTGATAGTAGTATCGATTCTCTTAGGTTCATCTTGCTTACCATATATTTCCTTTTCATTCCCAAACTCGTGTAATCGCAAAGATGAGGGAGCTGTACAAGTTTCAACCTTACCCGACAAGGTTAAATCTAGCCCGACTCTCTTTGTTTTGTTCATGTATTTAATAGATCTAGCATTATCATGTATATGTCGTTAAATATGTAAGTCATTCTCAGTATTTCAAAGGTTCAAGGCTCTCTCAGCTCTCAGTTTTAGTTCATTTAATGTCCTCATTGTCATTCGGGCATCATCATTGAACTAAGGAGGATCCCTTAATCAGATCTGAACATTCATCCTTTAAAAGTATACAAGATAAACAAAAGTCCTTAATCTTAAGGCATAGAAAAGAACTTAATGTATACTTAACCCATCTACGACAATCCTTAGATAACAAGAAGTTAAGATAACTTAGGGCGCAAGTAATCGGCTTAAATACCTTGTTTTACGTCTGCCATACTGAGATGGCAGTGGCACGCCTGCGCACTTAGTCAGTTTTGATTGTGAGCCTCCAGGCCTATACCTAAGGCCTTGCAAAGGCACCTTTCGGAACTGACTTTGTCCTCCTCTTGTAACAGTGTGACAAGTAGGAGCCCGACAACCAACCAAAGTGCCAACACCTCGAGGAGCTGTGTACTCGAGCCAGGGACGCCTGCCCACCAGATTTCCTGCCCGAACACATGGAATGGTAAGTAATTTGACATTTGCAGACTATGTGACTGGAATCACTATTCGAATCCAACATGGGTTATTGTTGAGGCTATTAATCTCATATCGAGAAAAAAAGAAATTTTGTATGTGCTTATAAGTAATTAGTTTAATCTTCATTTTATGATCCACGTCAGCCGATTTGTGTTGTCCACGTGTTAAACTTTAAAAATTCATTACACATAACGTGTTGAGTCTATCAATCTTACATCAAGAAAAAAATCTTGCATGTGTTTTTAAGTAATTGATAAACTCCACCAAATTATTTTTTTAGTGCTAATAAGTCACCCATATGTCCAATTTTGTCACTCACCTGTTAATAAAAACTTTAATGACATATTTAACCATTTGTCAAAAGACTTTAAAACCCCTGTTTAAAACTAATTCAATATATTTCGAACAAAAATAAAAAAATACAAATAAAAAAAATAAAAAAGCTAAAAAATTGGATAAAGAGCCCAACCTGTTTCTCTCTCTTCCTCCCCCTCCTTCCCTTGTCTTCCTACTCCAACCCTAATTCTCTCTTCCCCCTTCTTTCCCATTTATCTCTCCTCCATCCCCGTCTCCCACAAACTTTCTCCATACCTTTTTCTCTTTCTAATTTTCAATTGCATCAGGAAATGTGGTAAGAAATTTCAAATTTGATGTTTATTGTGTTAAATATAGTTTTGATGAGGGCGACAGATAGAGAGATACGAAGATAAAGAGGAAATAAAAGGGAGGAAGAAAACAAGGGCAATATACAAAAGAAAAGGTGCCGCCAATAGGGGTTGTGCCTGATTTATTGTCATCAGTTGGGGTGGGAGGCGATGTGGCTGTTGCTAGACCTGTAAACGGGTCGGATTTATTGGGTTTGGGTCGGGTTCAACCCGACCCGTTAAGTTAACGGGTCATCCGAACCCGACCCATTAAGCTAACGGGTCACCCGTTTCACCCGTTAACAATTATTATTATTTTTTTTTGCATAAAGTTTATTTTTTGTTATTAAGACTTTACTAAAATTACTAAAATATCATCAACTAACGGGTGCTAACGGGTGTTAACGGGTCCTAACGGGTCTAACGGGTTGACCCAAAGTGACCCGTTATTTAACAGGTTGTTAACGGGTTCACCCGTTAGGGACCCGACCCGTTAAGCATCCACCCAAATACAAATATTAACGGGTTGGGTCGGGTCGGGTCGGGTTAACGGGTTGGGTCCAAAATGCCAGGCCTAGCTGTTGCCTTGTATTTTTGGTATTTCAGTCTTTTTCTTTTTACAACTTCAGCTAGTAGGGATGGTTAAGGAATAATGGTGGGCGGGAAGATAGTTTTAAATTTATCATGAATTTTATTTTTTGATAGAAAATTTATTATAAATTTTATGATTAGTGAAATTATAACATAACGTGGGTAAAAATATAATGTGGTGGGTCTAATAGCATTCTTATTTTTAAAGAGAACGATCAACTTGACGGCATGAATATCGGAATTGACAAACTGTAGTTGCTGTTTGGGAGAATGGCATGTAGGGTAAAAATAACCAAACTTGAAATCTAAAGATAGATATAGTCTACATGGCAGGCTGTTTACAAGTTTGGACCGCAACTGGGCATCACTTGTAGTTGGATTATATCCAGTACAATCGCAGTGCACAGGACGGGGATTCATGAAGCCCAATTTTATAATTAATGTACGTAACTACATAGTTACGATTAAATTAATGTTTAGTGAGACTTAGTAGTAATAGTTATATTCAAGTCAATCATCTCTATCAAACTACTATTAATAGATCGCTAGCCGCTAGATACATGGAACGTGAAAAATTAGTCCTTGAGATGAACTTTTTAATCATTTTTCGACGAACCTTCACAATCTTTGATAGTTTTTCTTTCATTATACTTTGCTTCGCCCTTATTGCTCCGTGTATGTTCGCGTCATGAAATGTATAAGTGCAGCCACCAGAATATGTTGATATCCTATCATACGTCTCTTGATTGAATTTTTTTTTAAAGTAGCTAAATTTTGGACATATTACTGATTACTGAGTTTTTTTAAGGAGTTTAGAATTTAACCATGCAAGACGAGTTGGAGTATCGCTCGAACAACCTCTAGAAATTTGCTCGAGTGGCTAAATAGGTTACAAGATCTTTTGATGTATTAAAGAAAGATGGAATTCTAATAACATTTTCACTCGAATTTTCTTGTTACTTTTCACTTGAATTTTCTTGTTTACTTTTTCAGCTTTCTTTTTAATCGTGAGGAACTATGTAATTTTTAGATAAATCAGTAAACTTCAACTCTACAAAAATCAATCAAAATAGAAATTATTTGACCATCAGTTCACATTGTTGAAATTTTAGTTAAGTGAGAAACATGGTTTTGCCTATTTTATTAGTAACATTTAGATGACTAAATAATTTCTAATTTAGTTAGATCTTTTTATAAAGATGATCAATAATAATATCCTTAAAATAGATAGTTTAGATATTGCGCAACATTACAAGATAAAAGAATAGTAAAAAAAATAGAATGAGTCCAAATAAAAAAAAAATGAACTTTAACGAAAAGCTCCTGATACTATTCACTTTAATGAAAAATCATATTTTTACACTAAAAAGTCAATCTTGGTACTATTCATTTTATCATTTATTTTGTTCTTATCGTTAAAACTCAAAGTTTTCTAGTCATTTTTATTAGTTTTTCTTAAAAAAAATTGCTAAAAAAATTAGGTTTTTTAGAAGGTAGTGCTAAATTTATACCTAGTAGTTAGTTTACTACAGGTTTGATCAAATGATCCTGTTTTCTAAATAGTTCAAGGGTGGTCAAATTTAACAGAACAAAAAATTTTGCTTTTTATGAAAGGGCAACGAAACCTGTGTTGGGTGGCCAAATTTTTAAATACTTAAATTATTATATTTTAAATGCATAAAAATTTATTTTTTTTATCACTTGACACAAATTTGGCAGTCACGTCAGCACAAATATGGATCCCATATTTAACACGTTATTACTTAACGGTTTACTTAACAGATTTTCTAACGGATGTATGAAATTGAAATAAAATTATAAGTAAATGTATGAAATTGAAATGTTTTAAAGATATTGTAAGAAATTGCAATCGACCCCTAACCTGGGAGGGGTAAAATGTAATTTACCCATACATACATACACACACACACACACACAAACACACACACACACACACACACATATATATATATATATATTCATAAAATAGTGCCAAGTACAAAAACAACCCAATCTTTTTTTGGATGATTTTAGATTAGTCTCAATTTTTTAAAACATTTTAAATAATACCTAACATTCTGAAAATTGGTCATTGGGTAGGTTGCAGTGACTTTACCAACATTAAGTGATGACGTTACTAATATTAAATGAGAGGTAGACAAATACTTAAGTTGGTTTTTACTAATCATCGTCTTTGGAGTTCTAATCCCCCAAATAAAATAATTAATGTTTCAACGAGAACACGGAAAAAACCTAATTCAGCTGCACGTTGAATTCTTGGCTAGAAAACAAAACTAATTGGCCACTAAACAAAAAACAGTGATATTATTCTGGACAATTTAGTTGACAACTGTACCTTCTTGGTTCTCTGGTCTTGCCTTCTTCATTGAATCAAACACAAGAAAGAAAGAAAAAATTAAATCCCAAATGCCAAGCGTATTATAATAAAGGGTAAATTACATATTAGCCCCTCAGATTTAAGGTCTATTACAATCTCATACAACTTCTTTAAAACATTTCACTTTCATACCTCACGTACTATTTTATTTCAAAATAATACCTCCGTTAGATTTTTCATCCATTAGTCTGTTAAATGCTGACGTGGCTGCCACATTTGTGCTGATGTGACTGCCATGTGGCAAAAAAATATAATTTTTTATACATTAAAAATAGGGTAAATTACATAGTAGCCCCTCAGGTTTGAGGTCTATTACAATCCCATACAACGTCTTTAGAACGTTTCACTTTCATACATCATGTACCATTTTATTTCAAAATAATACATCCGTTAGATTTTTCGTCCATTAATCTGTTAAATGCTGACGTGTCTGCCACATTTGTGCTGATGTGGCTGCCAAATGTGTGCCACGTGGCAAAAATAATAATTTTTAATTTAAAATAAAAACCTAAATCTTCTAAATTTAAAATAAAATAAAATAAAATAAAAATAAAAAAATAAAAACCCAAAAGCTGAACAAAACCCCACCCTCGTGAACCCCCCTCAGCCTTCTTCTTCCCCGCTCCCATCTTCCCCCACCCAATACCTGCACCTTTGAAGGAAAAAAAAAACCAGAGAACAACCCAGATCCCATACCCCCGCGAAACCCATACCCCATACGACCACCCCCCAACCCAGATCCTATTACCACGCCCCCCCCCCCCGGTGTGAAACCCAACCCAGATCCCATTACCACCCCTCCGGCGCGAAACCCATATCCCCCCCGAACTGCAAGGACGTCATCCTCACCCGCATCATCTTCGTCGTCGAAGACGACAACGAGCAGGAGCAGCAGGGCGACGATGAGAAATCCCGGTCGACGGCGAGATCGGGTGGTAACGAAGGACCTCCATGAGGAGCAGAGGGATCGGAGAGAGAGAGCTATGCGGTGGTGATGGGGAAAGGGCGGCGTTGATCTGGGAAGAGAGAAGGAAGGAGAGGTGAATAGAGTGAAGAAGAGGGAGAAATGGGTCGGGGATTTCTGGGTTCTGTTTTTTTTTTTTTTTTCAAATAGAATTGGGGGTTTCGGGAAGGTGAGGGGTGGGGTGGGGGGTTGTAGTGGAGGTGGAGGTGGGCGTGGGTAGGTTGGGGCGCTGCGGGGAGGGATGGGTTTTAGGCTTTTTTTTTTTTTTTAGAAGATTCA
Organism: Malus sylvestris; assembly: GCF_916048215.2. Classification (NCBI taxonomy): domain Eukaryota; kingdom Viridiplantae; phylum Streptophyta; class Magnoliopsida; order Rosales; family Rosaceae; genus Malus; species Malus sylvestris. The sequence goes on from NC_062264.1 coordinate 28,373,522, forward strand.
GATTTTTTTTAAATTTAAAAAAAAAAAATTTACCACGTGGCACACATTTGGCAGCCACGTGGCACAAATGTGGCAGCTACATCAGCATTTAACGGATCAATGGACGGAAAATCTAACGGATGTATTATTTTGAAATAAAATGGTACATGATGTATGAAAATGAAATGTTTTAAAGACGTTGTATGAGGTTGTAATAGACATCAAACCTGAGGGGCTACTATGTAATTTACCCTTAAAAATATTATAATATTAACCCTATTAAAAAAAAACAAAAAAACAAAACAAAACCATCTTCTTCCCTGAGCTGTCTCCTTCCCTGCAACCCAAACACCCCACCCAAAACCCAGATGTGCACCTCCCCCTCCTATCCAAAATGCCCACCACAAACTTCTCACACTTATCCTTGTTTACACAAGCAACAACTTACAAATTAACACCGTCGGATAGAAAATTAGAAGGGCACCGCCGGATTTGATGTACTCGACGGCCTTGTCGGCGGCGAGCTTCTTGAGGCATTGTGGGGGGGAGAGAGGAGGGATAGGGAGGAGGAAGCCATTGGAAAGGTCGGGGGGGGGGGGGGGTATGGGATCTGGGTTGTTCTCTGGTTCTTTTTTTTTTCCTTCAAAGGTGCAGGTATGGGGGTGGGGTGATGGGATTTTGGATTTTCTAACTTTTTTGTTTTTTTTGGCACGTGGCACAAAAATGGCAGTCACGTCAGCACTTAACGGATCAATGGATAGAAAATGTAACGGAGGTATTATTTTGAAATAAAATAGTACGTGAGATATGAAAGTGAAATGTTTTAAAGATGTTGTATGAGGTTGTAATAGACCTCAAACCTGAGGAGCTACTATGTAATTTATCCTATAATAAATTGTTGTAAACTACCTGAAGCGGATGGATGATGTCATTACTTAGCGGGTATTTTATTCCTGAAAAGAGTGAATGACGCTCGATGTTTTGCTAGAGTGTTATTGAAGACTTGAAGCCAATCTTATAGTCGTGCTATTGTATTTTAAATTTCATCAGCAACATTCTCTAATTCCCTTTCGGAGTTTTCCACCAATAATATCACTCTTTGTCTTCTCTTTGTAGTCATTTCATGAGCTCTCTCCAATCCCAAAGTGGTTTTTGTATGATACTGTTGCTCAGTCAAGTTTAGACTGCATAAATAATAAAATTCGATTATAAGACAAACAAAAATAGATAACATGAAATATATCATAAAATTAATTAATTACCTGATCCTCCAGTGTTGCCATGAGCTATTCAAGAAGTTGATATAGTGAGCCACGTGATGCAATAAACACATAGACTGAAGCAAAAACTTAACCGTCGGGGGACGTGAAAGAAAAATCCCCGTAGCCAACGTCATTACAGTGATTATATTAAAGTACCACACATTTAAATTGTGGAACTTCGTACCCTTCAATATAGATATTAAGGAAATAACTGAGCCTATCAGGAATAGAAGCAACAAAATTGTTGCAGAAACAATCTAAATATAGCTAGTCCTGTGGTTAAACCTCAACCATTGAGTTGCTTAAAATAGAAGTCAACCAATGGCGGCATTGATGGCAGTTGTAGCCCCAGGTGCAAAAAAATCGTAAATAGTGATGTGATCAATATCTAGGACTGTAAAATTCAAAGATTTGGTCCAAACATGACAATCAAACTCAAAAAAAAAAAAAAAAAAAAAAAAAAAGCAACCAGCTTTGAGCTCATAATATAAATCATTAAGGAAAATAAACCACTTTGAGTAAACAATTACATAATTTTATTCATCTTTAAGTAGTGGATATGCCAAACCCAAAATCACCCAATGCTCATAAAATTGACCATCCCAAGATTCTCAACCATTCATTAGCAAGCAAAAGATTGACTAAAACCCATCAACCAAGCAAACGATGAACTACGAGGAGAGTATTGTAAAGGAATCGGACGGCTTCGTCGAGTCTTTGAATTTCACAGTCCTGAACACGGTTATTTCGATGTTGATCACATCACTTCTTTATGATTTTTTTTTTTTTGGCGCTTGGGCTACAGCTGCCATCAATGCAGCCATTGGTTGGCTTCTATTTCAAGCGACTCAATGGACAGGGCTTAACCATAGGACTAGTTATTTACAGATTGTTTCTGCAACAATTTTGTTGCTTTTATTGCTAATTAGCATCTATATTGGAGGGTAAGAAGTTTTACAATTTAGATATGTGGTACTTTAATATAATGACCATTGGCCACGTGGATTTTTCTTTCACGTCCCCCCTCCCCCCCCCCAAGTTTTCACTTCATTCTACGTGTTTACCACATCGCTTGGCTCGCTATATCAACTTCTTGAATAGCTCATGGCAACATTGAAGGATCAGGTAATTAATTAATGGGTAAATTACATTTTACCCTCTTAGGTTTATGTGCAATTACAATATCTTACAACATCTTTAAAACATTTCACTCTCATACATTAACTATGATTTTCATTTCATTTTAATACAATCGCTAGTCAATCCATTAAATAATGACGTGGCAAATATAAAATCTATATTTTGAATGACGTGGACGCCACGTGTTCGCCATGTGTACAAAAAAAATTCATTTAATAAATACCAATTTAAATATAAAGCTAATATAAAACAAAACTTAAAAAACACAAGGGGCCCCACATCTTTTAAACGTCTTCTTAGTCTATCCTCTCCATCTTCTCCAGCTACCTGCTTTGATGAAAAAAATTATGCATAATCTTCATATCTACCCCAAATTGCAGTACTTAATCGAGCAAAAACCAATTAGCAATCCAAATGGATTTGTGGAGGCGCTGGGTCTGGAGACCTAGGCCTGGGGAATTTAGATTTGAACAATCCCACTCCCAAATTCACCGAATCCCACCCCCAAATTTACCTCCAGATCTAGGAGTTGCAGGCGGCTGGCGGGGGAAACATCATTGAGGTTGCTGTAGTAGCACGATGAGGGAGGTGGAGGGACGCCGACTTCGGCCCTGCAACCTGGACCTGGGTTTGGGTGAATTTCAAATTTGGACGAATACAACCCCCAAAATCACCAAATTCAACCCTTAAAATCACTAAATCCAACCCCTAAATTTCTTTTGAATCCAACCCAACCCATAAATTCGATCCACGTTGGAGTTATTGATGGCGTGGGAGTTCTAGGTGTTGGAGGGGGTGAGATAAGTGGCGGCGAATTTGTCGAGGAACTTATTGTCGAACATGGCGACTCCTATGCTAATGCTGAAGGTGACGAGGCCGCGGGCCTTGAGGGAACCAAAAGAGGAGGAGGAGACACGGCGGAGGTGGAGACATTTTTGAAAAAGCAGCGAATGAGTCGGCGTCTTGAGGCTTCTTCGACGGCGTGCTGCGAGGAGATGAGGTGTTGTAGACGGGAGGAGAAGATAAGATGTTGCAGATGGAGGAGAGGAGAAGGGGTGGCTCGGGTGGGCAAGGGGGTGGTGGTGGGAGAAGGGGTGGGGAAGATGAAGAATTTGTATTATTTATTTATTTTTAATTAATTATTTTAATATGTTAATATTCAAATTAGATTTTAATTTTTTATTAATTTTTATGCCACGAGGCACATGTTTGTCAGCCATGTCAGCATAAATGTGGATCCCATATTTCCCACATCATCAGTTAACGATTTACTTAACGGATTTTCTAACAGATGTATGAAATTGAAATAAAATGATAAGTAAATGTATAAAATTGAAATGTTTTAAAGAAGTTGTATAAGGTAGTAATTGACCTCAAACCTGAGGGGGCAAAATGTAATTTACCCATAGAAAGTATCATACAAGAACCACTTTGGGATTGAAGAGAGCTCATGAAATGAGTATAGAGAGAAGACAAAAAATGATATTATTGGTGGAAAACTTCGAAGGGGAATTAGAGAATGTTGTTGATGAAATCCAAAATGCAACAGGACGACTACATATTGGCTTCAAGACTTCAATAACACTTAAGCGTCATTCACTCTCTTCAGGAATGAAATACCGCTAGTTAACGACATCATCCATCCGTTTCTGGTAGTTTACAACAATTTATTATAATACATGTGCCATTTGGGATTTTTTTTTTTTTTTTTTTTTGTGTTTGATTCAATGAAGGAGGCAAGACCAGAGAACCAAGAAGGTATTGTTTAACTAAATTGTCCAGGTTAATATCACTTTTTTTGTTTAATAGACAATTAGTTTTGTTTTCTAGCCAAGAATTCATTAATTAGTTTTGTTTAGTGTCCAAGAATTCATTAATTAGTTTTGTTTAGTGGCCAAGAATTTAACAGTTTAGAATTTCTAAACAAGAATTTATCGACTTTTAAGTCATTTTATTAGTATGACAGAGTTCTATCAATGTAACGACTTGTCCCCAAAAATTATAATTTTTATAATTTTAATAAGTGAATTTACGAAAATGCCCTCCGAGGCAAAGTGTTGACTTATGTTGACTGTCGTGTCATGTCACGTAAGACGCGTTTTCTTGGTGTAACCTCATAGTACTTGTCACTACGAACATGTGGGCACAAACGGAATGTAATTTGGAGCTATAACGAAGGAGTTATTAACATTTAAAGTTAGGGATATTTTTGTAATTTTAACCTTGTTAGAAGATTCCAGATTTTCTGGAACCATCAGATGGAGCCACATGTGTGGCTGGGATAAAAAAGGAAGAGGAGAAAGGAGAGAGATGTATGGTTGGGATAAAAAGAAAAGGAGAGAAAGGAAGAAGGAGAGGTGAGAGGAGAAGAGTGGACGAATAGGAAAGAGAAGAAATAAGGGGGAAGGAAAGAAGAGAGAGACACGGGATCATGGATCCCTGCCCAGTTCGTGAGACCCGCCCCGACGGGGCTTGCAAAATTGACGCCATTCATGGCGTTTCACGGAAAATTGAGGCAAATCACCACCTGGAAACGACTCCCTAGCCTTCCCCCCTTCCATTTCCACCCAAAATTAGGAGGAATTTGGTGCTAGTTTTGGGGAAAAACCGACGGTGGAGCTTATGGGTGTACGGCGGTGATCCGCAAATCGTCAAGCTAACTCAACCCATTTCCACCACCAATAGGCTTCCCTTAACCTCAAGAACAAAGCCCAAACATTGGAGGAGGCATCGAAGCAAGCATGGAGGTCGAATTGAGGACACCCAAATTCCAGGGTCCTGACGGGTTTTAGAGAAATTGGGGATTTTCCCGGCCAAATTGGACTTTGCCACAGGTATAAAGCTTCCTCTACTCACTGAGATCTTCATTTTTGTGAAGTTTGAGAATTTTTAGAAATAGTTGAATTTTTCCGACAAGTCGGAGCTACTGACCACCACCTGCGGCGGCGCGTGGCCAGTGGGCCGTCGATGCTATTTTATGCTAAATAGATATATTAATCTCAGATTTGATATTCGTATGATGTGATTTGATTATTGTGAACCTAGTTTCATTACGGCACATCACTTGATTATTATTTAAAGTGACGATCCGACCATTGGATCGATACCAAACTTTAATACATTATAGTACGTAATATTTAAGGATATTAGGAACTTACGGATTGGGAATCCAATGTACGGATCTTCCCGAATTGATTTTGTAAGTTCATAAAATAAAACATTAACCACCACTTGAATTTACAACTGGCGGAGATCCAACCGTTGGATCGTAATGAAACTTTAGTATGATGTTTTAGAAGCATAATGTGGATCTTTGGATGTTATGGATAGGAAATATGAGATACGGATCTTCCGAATCGAGTTACATAGGGTTGTGGACCCTATCGTCGATCTTTGACCGACGATTGACTTTGGTCAATGGGTCTCAAATCATTCTAGAATGTCCTTGGGATGTGTTTTATGTAAGATTACGTGTTCTATTGATAAGGATTCTGAGATGTGGTTTGATAATTGTTCTAGGCGCCAATCGTTAGTGATGCCTCGATATTCGTGCTAGGGAGTTGTAGTGCGGACTCCAGGTGAGTGAGCATTTGCTTTCTATATATATTTAGAGCTCAGGTGAGTATGATGTGATTGAATGGATTGTATTGCATTGGTATGCATATATGTATTTAGAGCTCATCAGAGTTGCACCCCGGTATTAGTGCTCCCGCCCGGGGCTAGGGCCAGCCTTCACGTGATCGTTCACCTCCAGCACCGCACGCTCACCTTGGATCCAAATCTGGTGCCAGCCTATCATATAGACCACAATAGGTGGTTCTAACTCTTAGGTGACCCGCGATTTATCGCACAGCCTTCACGTGATTGTAGCACTTAAGCATACATATTTATACCCAGCCTGTCATACAAGTCACATAAGTGACTCCGACTCGTTTGTTAGCCTAGATTGATAAGCTATAGATCCAGTCGTACAGGTCACGTTAGGTGACTCCGACTGGCATATTGTTTTATATTGGTTTCACACCTGGCTTACACGTAATACTCTTAAGATATTATGACATGGAATACTTCGGATTTCACTGGTCTTGTGCATTGGTTTCCGTACCTATGTAGTACTATTTTATGGAAACTGTATAGGTTTTACGGTGAGGGTTTATAACGTTTTCAAAAGGTTTTTATTAAAACTTTATTTTTCAGGCCCACTCACCCTTGTTTTTTGCCCCTCCAGGTTTTAGCTGCTGAAAGTTCGTATCGACGAGGATTCTTGGCGAATCTCAGTATAGGTGGCTACCTCTAAGGGTATGATCCTTACCTACACTATTGTACTTTACTTATGCTCTAACGTCACATGTGAAATGGGTTCATTCCCGCTCACAGCGCACTCTTGTCTTTAGACACTTTTAGGTTTAAATTTTTTCAAATTTTCCACATCACTATACTTTATGGCTTCGTCACCTTCTAGGTGTCGGCCATCACAGCTCGATTCGGAGTCCTAGTAGACATTCCGGGTTGAGGTGTGTCAATCAGCTTCAGAGATTCTTCATGTATTTTTAACTATTAGCCTCCTTGGAAAATAAGCAATATTGATTTTTCTATCTGGTACGAACTAGAGGAAAGGCAGTGGCGAAGCTAGGAAATGTCGAGGGGAGGGGCAAAATTTAAAAGCTTAAAAGATTCCAAAAAAATGTAGTCAACCATTTTAGATAGTAGACAATATTAATGTTGTTCATAATTTATCAATACAAACAAGTTACATGAAAACGTTGCATAATAGGCTCCTTATTAGTAAAAACAAAAACATATCTCTTAATGTAAACAACCAAGCTATCACTCAACCATTTATCTCCCATTTTGTTACGCAATGGTGTTTTGACAATATTCATAGCAAAAAACACTCTCTCCACCCAAGCTAATGTAAGAAGCTTATATACTAATTTGTAGCTTTCACATCTCCTAGTCTTCACCCATTCCTTTGAAAAATCATTAATTTCTTTCGATAATGAAAACTCACTATGCATCTTCAAATCATGAACTATCAAGTTGAGTTAGAATTTTGAGGTCCACATGATTAAAATCTTGAGGATAAACTTGGAGAAATGATCTACTTTTTGTTGGTCAAAAAATGCAAAATTATTCACTAGGCTCAAACATGTCATACAAAAGAAGCAATTCGATATTTACCTCATTGAAGCATCATTCAATTCTTTAAGTTGCATATAAAGGAAAATAGAGGTCCACACGATAGTAATTGAAAGTTCATGAGTCTTGGAGCTTTATGCTTTAATTTTTTGGGTATGAAATGCAAGTCCATCAAGTTATGAACATTAATATCATTTTTCTCACAAAACTTTTGTTCATCAAGAAACAAGTCCTCAAAATCATTATCTCTCAAGGATTAAAATAAAATAAGATGAAATAATTTTAAATTCTGAAAATAATAACAAGAATTAAAAAGGAACAATAACAAACATCAACCTATTGTTGCTCTTTAGTCTAAACAAATGAGATAGAGGGAAGAGAATTGAAATGGTGGGCTGGTTTCTTTGGGAAATAATGTTTAATCAACTAAACCAACGGTAGTGCGGTTGGAAGGGAAGCCCATATCAATAAATTAATAAATAAAAAAAGAAACTAAAAAGAACCCAACAATCCACACCGTTTCATTAAAGGAAAACTAATGAAAATGGCTTGAAAACCTTGAGTTTTAACAATGAGGACAAAATAAAGGGTAAAATGAATAGTACTAGGTTTGACTTTTTAGTGTAAAAATGTGGTTTTTCGTTAAAGTGAACAATACCACGGGTTTTTCGTTAAAACTCCTTTTCATTAAGGCAACAGAGCTTTATAAATAATAGCATATGACGACGTCGTTTAGTTTTTAAACAACATTAGGTCGTCTTCTTCCTTGAAAACATTAAAACCCAACAGAGTATTGTAGCGCACCAGCCCAAATACCAGCAGGTTTAGAAGGTCGGAGGGACGGAATCCTCACTCTTAGTGGAGATTTCCAACGACCGGAGGGGCGGCCGCCCCTCCTTGCTCCTCTGTAGCTTTGCCACTGAGGAAAGGGAACGTTTGAACAAACTATATGGATAAAACAAATCAAGAAAACATGATCATATTCATTGAGATTGCACTTGTGAATTTGATAGTACAGAGTCATTGGGACCATCCGTGCGTAATAAGCGCATATGTCAATTATCAATGAGAACCAGTGCCACAAGATGCAGCCAAGGCCACCATACCGGTCGGGATGCTGCGTTGGCTGATGCATTGCAACTTTTTTAGCATACAAGTCATGAAAGAAAGTTAACAACCAAAATTCATTCTTGAGCAAAACAAAGAATAATAATGAGTACAGTCAGCAATTTTAAAATATATGGTCCCTGGACCACCCTAAGTTCGAGAAATGTATTTGTGAAGGTTTTTCGATGACTATTCAAATGTTCGGTATGAGACCTTTTTGTGTCCATCGAGTGTTGATGCAAAGCTTGCTAGACATAACTCAGCAGCACTCGGCATGTTAAGTTGAGAGCTCTTGAACAATTGCTCTCAATAACACTCATCGGATTGTTTGCATATGTAGGTATCTGTTGACATGAGCACAAATGGTTTGGCTGACGACAAAAAGCCAACCAAGTGTTTGACCAAACGTCTCTGTGAATAAACTGAGACCTTTTACACTTCGATCCCCGAATGTTCAATTCCAAAGACCGCCACTATATATATATTCATGGATGAGTTTTGGTGGATTTTATAGTTGCTGGCTTTACTCTATATTTATTTGTCTTGGTTATGGATGAATATTGGTTAACTTTTCTCCATGACTTGTGAACTAAAACTGGCAATGCATCACCCGATGTAGGAGTTCGACTGGTATGGTGGCTCTGGTTGTGCCTTGTGACACTGGTTTTCTCATTCATAATTGATATATGTGCTTATTACGTAATACAATAGGATTCAACAGTTTCATACATACGGTATACTTTACTGTTGTTACCATATTAACAGAGGATATGGAGATTGCGTCTCCGACACGGGTATATCAAAGTTAATCACAATGATACTTGTAATGATTTTTGCAAATGTGGCTATATCTGTTGTGATATCTATAAACTAGCTAGAGCAAGGGAAAAGAAGACAAGGGACCTAAACCAAGTGAGGTGCATCAAGGATGAGGATGGAAAGGTTCTTGCTACAGAGAACGCGGTTAAAGACAGATGGAGAGGTTATTTTCATAATCTTTTCAATGAAGGACATGAAAGGAGTGCTTCTTTAGGGGAGTTGAGTAACTCAGAAGAGTGTAGAAACCACTCCTTTTATCGTCGAATCCGGAAGGAAGAAGTGGTTGTAGCTTTGAAGAAGATGAAGCATAGAAAAGCAATAGGCCCAGACGATATACCAATCGAAGTGTGGAAAGTTTTGGGAGAGACAGGTATAACATGGCTCACTGACCTTTGCAATAGGATTTTGAAAACGAAGAAGATGCCAAATGAGTGGCGAACGAGCACTTTGGTGCCTATCTACAAGAATAAGGGCGACGTACAAAATTGCATGAACTATAGGGGTATTAAGCTAATGAGTCATACAATGAAGCTCTGGGAGAGAGTCATTGAGCATAGATTGAGGCAAGAGACACGGGTTTCGGACAACCAATTCGGGTTCATGCCAGGGCGCTCAACCATGGAGGCAATCTATCTCTTACGAAGATTGATGGAAAGATATAGAGATGGGAAAAAGGATTTACACATGGTCTTTATAGATTTGGAAAAAGCGTATGATAGGGTCCCAAGAGACATTCTTTGGAGGATTTTAGAGAAGAAAGGAGTACGAGTAGCATATATCCAAGCTATAAAGGATATGTATGAAGGAGCAAAGACTGCCGTAAGAACTCATGAAGGACAAACCGAAAGCTTTCCCATAACTGTAGGATTACATCAAGGCTCATCCTTAAGTCCTTACCTTTTTGCGTTGGTAATGGATGAGTTAACAGGACATATTCAAGATGATATTCCTTGGTGTATGCTTTTCGCAGACGATATAGTGTTGATAGATGAAACTCAGGAAGGGGTAAATGCAAAGCTTAACCTTTGGAGAGAAGTGTTGGAATCTAAAGGTCTTCGCCTAAGCCGATCAAAGACAGAATATATGGAGTGCAAGTTCAGTGCAAATGGAGGCCAAAACGAGTTAGGGGTGAGGATCGGAGATCAAGAAATACCAAAGAGCGACCGTTTTCGTTACCTAGGATCTATCTTGCAAAAGAACGGAGAATTAGATGGAGATCTCAACCATAGAATACAAGCTGGATGGATGAAGTGGAAGAGAGCATCCGGCGTGTTGTGTGACCGCCGTATGCCACTGAAGCTCAAGGGAAAATTTTATAGGACGGCAATAAGGCCGGCGATGCTGTATGGCACAGAATGTTGGGCGGTGAAACATCAACACGTACACAAAATGGGTGTAGCGGAGATGAGGATGCTTCGTTGGATGTGTGGGCACACGAGAAAGGATAAGATTAGGAATGAGGATATCCGGGGTAAAGTAGGAGTAGCCGAAATTGAAGGAAAGATGAGAGAAAATCGGTTACGGTGGTTTGGACATGTGCAAAGAAGGCCTACTGACGCTCCGATTAGAAGATGCGACTATGGGACAGAGGTTCAGGGCCGAAGGGGTAGAGGAAGACCTAGGAAAACTTTGGAAGAGACTCTAAGAAAAGACTTAGAGTACTTGGATCTAACGAAGGACATGACACAGGATCGAGCACAATGGCGTTCTAAGATTCATATAGCCGATCCCACTCAGTGACTTGGATTTTCCAAGTCTCCAACCAAGAAGTTTTCCTCACTCGGGAAATTAAGGGAACACTACCCCAACCTACATGCTCCACTCAGAAAGCTTCAACATACAAGCTTCAACAAAAGAAAATTCAAAGAACTTAGCGAAGAAGGCTTTGGTGTATTTAACACAATACGTTGAAATGAAGGAAAGCTTATTTATTGATATCCCCGATAAGCTACAAATATGTACATATACATGAGTCAAAATAAACACACAAGAGGGAGCCTTCACAAAGGTTGCTTAGGAGAAGTCTCAGCAGTCGGTAGAGCCCCAGAAAGAGAAGGCACCGGAGGGGGATCATTTGGAGCCTCAGTACTGGACAGAACTCTAGAAGGAGGAGGCATCAGAGGTTGATCATTTGGAGCTTCATTACGCGGTACAGCCCCAGAAGACGAAGGCAATAAATGCCTTTGGAACAAACCCACAAATCTCTGATGATCAAGTAAAACCTGACCATCAGTTTCCTTCATCTGGTCAAGCTTCCTCTTCATGTTTGTAGCATAGTCATGTGCGAGCCGGTGCAACTGTTTATTCTCATGCTTGAGCCCTCTAATCTCCTGTTTGAGACTCATCACTTCAGCCGCCAATGATTCAACTTGGCGGGTTCGAGCAAATAGGCGTTGGGCCATATTAGACACAGAACCTGCACACTGAACACTGAGAGCCAGCGAATCCTTAACAGCTAACTCATCAGACCGTTTGGAAAGTAGTCTGTTATCTTTGGGAGTGAGAAGGTTCCTGGCCACCACCGCAGCGGTCATATCATTCTTCATCACGGAATCCCCAACGGTAAGAGGACCAGTTGGGGAGACGAAAGATGGGCGCCATATGTTGTCTGGAGAAGGCGGGGCTGCCTCTTCAACAAGGTTCAAGTCAAAACGACGGTCGGAGGGGCCAGACATTTTCAAAGGTGTTGAAGAGAGAAGAGGTCGGACAAATCAAGATCTTAGAAGTGCAAGAATGAAGCTTCTACTGGTGGAGATTCAAGTGTGCTTTGGAACTTAATGCCAGCCTCTATAAAAATCTGCACTCGACGGAGCTTCAGAAATCAAAGAGGCGCCTGCTCAGAAATCGAATAGGCGTTTGCTTTCTCAAAAGTTGGGCTGCTTAGAGATCACGAGGGTTGATCTCAGAAATCGAAGAGCCGTTTGCTTTCTCAAAAGTTGGGCTGCTCAAAGACCACGAAGGCCGATCTCAGAAATCGAAGAGGCGCTCGCTTTCTCAAAAGCTGGGCTCCCTAGAGACCACGAGGGCCGATCTCAGAAATCGAAGAGGCACCTACTTTTCCAGCCTTGTCAGCACCTGTCACACGCACACTCAGCTTTGCGGAAATTATGGGCATTCTGTCAAAGACTTCTGGGGAAGTAGAAAACACATGAATCTTACTGTTCAATCACCCACTTCCCACACGCAACAATAGCTCATGGGTACCACAGATAACTTTGCCAAAGTTCTCTGCCAAAGTTGAGCACATGAAGCTTGCAGCTCCCACTACATCGCTCTGACCAAGAAGGGTAAAAGAATAGCAAAGAAACAGCACTAACAAAGTTTAGACCCATAAATTTTGAAGGTCTAGCTACCATATTATTACCCACAAGGGTAAAGATGGAAAGTCCATGTATGTCAACCTCTGTGCTTCGTGGCAAGGTAGACTAGCAAACATGCCCAACCTTTACTCACATTCGAGAAAACACTCCCAATAAGATTGCTTGCTCCAAAATCGAAGAGGCACCGTCCTCCGAATCTAAAAAGCCAGACTCCCAACATGACTACTTTCTTAAAAATCGAAGAGAGGGTAAAGGAACAGTACCATTGCTGGATAATTGGAAAGTCCCTGTGTGTCAACCTCTGTGCTTCGTGGCAAGGTAGACTAGCAAACATGCCCAACCTTTACTCACATTCGAGAAAACACTCCCAACAAGATTGCTTGCTCCAAAATCGAAGAGGCACCGCCCTCCGAATCTCGAGAGCCACTCTCCCAACATGATTACTTTCTCAAAAATCGAAGAGACACTGCTCCCCGAATCTTGAGAGCCAGACCCCCAGCATGATTGCTTTCTCAAAAATCGGTGAGGCACCGTTCTCCGAATCAATCGAAGAGGCGCTCGCTTTCTCAAAAGCTGGGCTGCTCAGAGACCACGAGGGCCGATCTCAGAAATCGAAGAGGCATCTACTTTTCTAGCCTTGTCAGCACCTGTCACACGCACACTCAGCTTTGCAGAAATTATGGGCATTCTGTCGAAGACTTCTGGTGAAGTAGAAAGCACATGAATCTTACTGTTCAATCACCCACTTCCCACACGCAACAATAACTCATGGGTACCACAGATCACTTTGCCAAAGTTCTCTGCCAAAGTTGAGCACGTGAAGCTTGCAGCTCCCACTACATCGCTCTGACCAAGAAAGGTAAAAGAATAGCAAAGAAACAGCACTAACAAAGTTTAGACACATAAATTTTGAAGGTCTAGCTACCATATTATTACCCACAAGGGTAAAGGAACAGTACCACTGCTGGATAATTGGAAAGTCCCTGTGTGTCAACCTATGTGCTTCGTGGCAAGGTAGACTAGCAAACATGCCCAACCTTTACTCACATTCGAGAAAACAGTCCCAACAAGATTGCTTGCTCCAAAATCGAAGAGGCACCGTCCTCCGAATCTCGAGAGCCAGACTCCCAACATGACTACTTTCTCAAAATCGAAGAGAGGGTAAAGGAACAGTACCATTGCTGGATAATTGGAAAGTCCCTGTGTGTCAACCTTTGTGCTTCGTGGCAAGGTAGACTAGCAAACATGTCCAACCTTTACTCACATTCGAGACAACACTCCCAACAAGATTGCTTGCTCCAAAATCGAAGAGGCACCGCCTTCCGAATCTCGAGAGCCAGACTCCCAACATGATTACTTCCTCAAAAATCGAAGAGACACTGCTCTCCGAATCTCGAGAGTCAGACCCCCAGCATGATTGCTTTCTCAAAAATCGAAGAGGCATCGTTCTCCGAATCTCGAGAGCCAGATACCACAGACCACTTTTTCAAAGTGCTCTGACAGAGTTAAAACATGTGAAACTGGCAGCTCCCACTACCGTGCTATGACCAAGCAGGGTAAAGGAATAGCATTACTACTTGTTGTTAGGGAGACTCCTATATATGTCGACCTCCATCCCCAACGGACAGGCAGACCTGCAAAAATGCTCAACCCTTCATCATATCTGAGAGGGCACTCCCAACAAAGCCTTTCGAAATATTCAGCTTTCTTTCCCCCCGATAATACCTCTGCAAACAAGCGATACTAGAGCAAGAATATCTCATATCATCAGGGTTAAAAGCAAGAGTATCCCATATCATGCTTTTTCCCTGTTTTTTCTTTTGGCCTTGTTTTTACCTGCAAGACAAGGAGAAAGAGAGCAATCAGTCAGCACTTGGAATCAAGCTTCCAGCCAGGAACTGACTGCCTGGAACCCCTTACCTGATTACTTACCTGGCATTGCTCTCGAGTACTCATCTTCATCATCTTATGTTTCCAGGGAAGATTCCGCATCTGCTTGAGGAACAGATAGGGCAAGTGCGAAGGATACAAGGAAGCATGTGGAGACAAGCGTAACAGCACACGTGCCGATACATCCATTACTCTGTCAAAAGCAAAAGTATCCCATATCAGCAGGGTGGAACGTACTCTAGATTTGATGGACTTGTTTTGACCCTCAAATTCTTCAGTCGGCCTTATACTCTGGAGGAAACCAAAAAACCCTCCAGCTCAGTTCAAGAATAAGCCTGTGGAAAGTTACTTCTTCAAAAGCAAAAGTATCTCATATCATCTCTTCTCATTTTTCTTCTCTTTATCCTTCATGCTGCTGCAAGATGGGGAGAAGGTGAACAATCAGTCGGAGCTCTGATTGCTTACCTTGTCTGTCACCTCTTTCAGCAGACCCCCTAGCTCGGCGACTTGGGGGACTCCTACTACATGGTTTGTATCGCGCTTGACCAAGCCTGAAACTACAAGTAAGCTTCAAGTGAAATTGATACATTACCTTGTGCATCTCCACCAGTTAAAGATACCACCCCTGGATGGAGGAAGAGTACTTCCAGAGAAGATGCCACATCTACCTATGAGACAGATAAGGCAAGTCAAGACGACACCACACTCCGATACTTAGAAGTTTCGTGATTACGAGATCATTCTCCCACAATATTTCCTAATGTCATTTGTACTAAATCATTCACTCTTACTCACTAAAGGAGAGCTTGAACCTATGTACTTGTGTAAACCCTTCACAATTAATGAGAACTCTTCTATTCCGTGGACGTAGCCAATCTGGGTGAACCACGTACATCTTGTGTTTGCTTTCCTATCTCTATCCATTTATATATTTATCCACACTAATGACCGGAGCAATCTAGCGAAGATCACAAAAAGCGATCGTTTTCGTTACCTAGGATCTATCTTGCAAGAGAACGGAGAATTAGATGGAGATCTCAACCATAGAATACGAGCTGGATGGAAAGAGTGCATCCGGCGTGTTGTGTGACCGTCGTAGGCCACTGAAGCTCAAGGAAAAATTTTATAGGACGGCAATAAGGCCAGCGATGTTGTATGGCAGAGAATGTTGGGAGGTGAAGCATCAACACGTACACAAAATGGGTGTAGCGGAGATGAGGATGCTTCGTGGGATGTGTGGGCACACGAGAAAGGATAAGATTGGGAATGAGGATATCCGAGGTAAAGTAGGAGTAGCCGAAATTGTAGGAAAGATGAGAGAAAATCGGCTCTGGTGATTTGGACATGTGCAAAGAAGGCCGACTGACGCTCCGGTTCGAAGATGTGACTACGGGACAGAGGTTCAGGGCCGAAGGGGTAGAGGAAGACCTAGGAAAACTTTGGAAGAGACTCTAAGAAAAGACTTAGAGTACTTGGATCTAATGGAGGGCATGACACAAAACCGAGCGCAATGGCGTTCTAGGATTCATATAGCCGACCCCACTTAGTGGGAAAAGGCTTTGTTGTTGTTGTTGTTGTTGGCTATATCTGTTGTGATACGGCCTTTGGTTGACTTATATCTTAAAGGCTCTAAGGATATAGCTCTATTAGAAGTCTAAGTATGTCCAGATTGGTTCGACAACAATTATTTTTGCTTGTTTTGTTAATAGGAATATGTATTAGAGCAATATGCAGTTTGGAGGATTTGAATGATGGAGATGTATAATACTTTAACATCTCATTGATGATCGTTGTGTACGGAGACTTTTCTGTCAAGTCTTCCAAAGGCAAAGTTTCGCTTCATTTTATCTATTTATCTCACACTTTCTCGTGGCCCGATATTTCAATTTTTTGAAAGGCTCATGGCGGTATTGGAGGGTAGAATAATTAATTTATGAACATATATCTGATGTTATGTATTTGTGGTCATTTTGACAGTGAATTTTTTAACTTAATACATGTCAAATTTGGTTGAATAATAGTACCATACTAGCTAGGAAAACTTTAGGATTTTAGATTGCTGATAATGACATGAGACCGAAGGCAACAACTAATATTAGTGGTGCAAAACACCCAAATTAATTTAGTGAATGTTGTTGACAGAATTTAGAAGGCACGATAACAATTTCAAGTTTCGCTTCAAATCTTGGAGAACCCCCAACAAAAATATCAAGCATTAGTCGCTTCCTTGAATAATGAAAGAGAATTTATTAACAACTCCATCCATCAGCTTCAAGTAGTTTACAACAATTTATTGTTATGGGACTTGATTTTGTTTTACAAGTATCTTTAATTCAATAAAAGGTGCTATACCTGAGAGCAAAATTGAAGGTGAAGCTGAATGAATTGATATCACATTTGTCTATTGGTTAGTGGCCAATATTTAAGCAGTTTTGTTCAGTGGTCTAGAATTCAGTAGTTTTGTTTCGTTAGTGACAAAAAATTTAGCTGCTTATAATTTTTAAACAAAAAGTCGTCGTATCCAGTGCACAAGGCTCCCGCTTTACGCAGGGTCTGGGAGAGGTGAATGTCGGCTAGCCTTACCCCCATTTATGGAGAGGCTGCTCCCAAAATTTTTAAACAAAAAGTGATGTTCTAAAATTGTTCCTTGAGTCTAAATGGTTTTGTATAGACTTTAAGTCATTTTATATCGGTGGGTGTGATGAGTTTTAGTTACTTTTCAATCAACAATATAGAATGGAAAGTTACACTGGCTTCTTCGTGGCACATGCTATGGAGGTTTTTGTGGTGGTTGTGGTTCTTCCTTTCGCTCTAGTGGCTCGGGCTCTAGCATTGGTTCTGGGTCTCATTCCCATTCCACCACTGATGGAGTTCTTGGCATTGCTCCTTCTCAGCGAGGTACTGTTCTTTTTTCCTCTGGTCGCATTCAATGTCAGATATGCAATAGTAACTTCAATTTCCAAAGTACATGGTGCATGCTCTTTAACTTTATAGCTATCATTTGCAGTTCGTATCTTTGATTCTCTATGGTCACCTTCTTGTAGCTGATGTCTGGGGTAAGCTCTTACATTTTGCTTTCCTTTTGGATTCGCTTTCTTCGTAAATCATGGTTAAGCTTTTACAAAGTTACACTGTTTTCTACCATCCGTTGTACTGTGTTATCCAAGTATGCTTCTTCCACCCTTCTTCCTTACCATGGCACGTCTTTGTTAGATAACTCTGTTGGGAAGACAAAAGAATGCGTTAAGAGACCCTCCTGGCCCAACCCTAGGCACTAAAAGAAGTAAGAATACAAATGAATATATTGGTTAGGGAAAATGTACAACCACAAATTTGCTTTCCATAAGATGTCTCATCTATGGGCCTAAACAATGTCACATATATCTTGAGTTCTTAACGATGTGACGCATTAGTTGAGAGACCTTTGACATATCATAGTTCTATTGACAAGAATCTGAAGCTCCTAAAATTTGAGTTTAAACACGATCCACTGTAAAGATATGCCATAATCTTCATTTGCCTTTTTTGACCTGGTGCATGAAGTTCGTAATCGTTATCGACAGTTCTGTTGTTTCTATGCAGGTTGGCATGCCTATTTCTGGATCACATTCATTCCTCCAATTGTAAGTTTAATTTCTAAATCTGTAGTTATAATTCAGTGATGATTTTGTCTTTATAAAACAACTGATGATATTATAACATGACTATGGGATGCGATTCATACGAGCATGCTTTAAAACTTTGGAGTGATTTTCGTATGGCGATAAATAGCTATTGGAGCATCAATTTCACATGAGTAGATTTCTTCATTTCGTTTGTTTATTTGAAAACAAGAATCTTATATTTACGAAAGGATAATACCACCTGATGATCTAATGGAGGACAAGTTTTGGGCTGTTTTACTTGTGAAAAAAAGGGAGCAATGTTTAATTGTGACTCTCACTCATGGGCAGTGATCGGTTAAATTGTGCATTTGTCTCTACAGATTTGCAGACTACACCAGGGACCCTTGTAAAATAGGGTCCTTAATATTTACGGTGATTTCTTTGCTACTGCTTTTACTTGCTGGAATAAGTTGGAGTACGCAATTACTCAAATGGCTTACGTGGTTGCTGGGAGATACATTGCAAGGGCGAGGTGGTGTGTTTTAGATATAAACTAGAATTTGTACCCGTGCGAGTTGCTGCAAGATTGAAAACTATATGAAAAATTATGCAATTTCAATCTTCATAAATAATGTTTGAGTCAAAAACTGAGTTGCCAATACCAATGCAAATAATACACAACCTCATTATGAATGAAACAAATTTAAATATCAAAAGAGAAACCTATTTCGTCTATTAAAAATATTACAAAGTTCTTTGGATACGAAAAAACACAAATTGCTTCCTGTCCAAAAACATTAATGGGAAATGTTGTTTGCTGCAACACTAAAAGTTGTCCTCTGCTATGTTGGTCATTAAGCAAGCATCCCAGGCAAGGGAAAAAAAATTGAAATAAATTTATACAGTAGAATTATATCATGAACAAAATAAAGATAAAGTGTGTTTACCTAGTGTTTGTGTGTGCATAAAGAAGTCTAATTTTGCACGATATGGAGATGACCTTCTCTGGCAATTCTATAGGACGCGATCAAGATCAAACTTTTGTGCGTTTCCAACTTGCCATGCAACCAAGTTTCTACAAAAACAGATCGAATTCAAGAAAGTAATTAGACCAAGGCATAAGAGATTATAAGTAAAAGTACAGAAAATATAAACTACATATACCACTTATTATACTACTTTGTATTCCGAATACACCTAAAAATATATCGATTTCAAGTGAATGGTTCGTTTCCAATTAATTCCACTCTAGTTTCTTTCTAACCCTTCAACTTATCCTTGACTTTTTTTTAACGGCATCATAATTAAGAATTAGCTTCCATCAAATCTTCAACCAATCCCACCCATACCTCTCTAACCCTTCATGATCCCAAATTTACTCTCTTAAACCCTTTAACCTAACCTTGACTTTGTTTTTACAGCTCAGTTTCATTTAAAAGGTTATTTTCTCTACAAAATCATAATAGTTTCTGTCTTACATCACATTTTAAACTCTTGATAACATTAATTTCCATCTCAAATCAGAATGAACCTCCAACATTAGAAATATGAGTAAAAAAAATGTTTACTAAAAGAATTCGCCAGTTCTAATTAAGAACTGTTAATCAAACTGTAAAAGCAACATATGCGTTTTTCCCAACTTCAAACAGAGAACCAATAACGAGAATCCAATTGGAAATGGAATAGACCAAACAGACCATGAAGATTACACAATCAGAAGATGATATATTTGAAGAAGAAGAGTTCATTACATAGTGTGATGATAGCCGATCAACAGCAGAAACTGAGAATAGCGAAGAACTTGGCCTCAGATTTTCTCCAGAATAATTGAAAAAATAAATAAACTTAACATGTAGGAATGATGCTGTTATTTTCTCCATACAATAAACATCATCTCTTAAAAAACTAAAAATAATGTATGTGCATTTCATTTATATTTCCATTCACATTATAAACGTAAACCTCAAAACACAACTCATGGAACAACTTTTCTTACTAAACCCTAGAACACATTTTAAAATTTTAAAAATAGTTCTCATTTTTTTGTTTTCTTTGCTAAATTCATTCATACGTTTCTTAAATTTAAATTCAGTTTATAAATTTTCACACCAATCTTTAGAAAGTAATTTTTTATGTAATTATTTAAAATATGCCGTATAAAACATACTTATTGCTTTCACTTAAGAAAACTGATAACACAAAATGAATTAAACTGGGGCGGGTTAAAGTAAGTTCTCTTACCAAATAATTGAACCCAAATTGACACAGAAGCATATCAACGTTGCATCATCACAGGTACATCATTAGCAACGTTTTTTTCTGATTCAAACATAAACATGAATCAATTAAAAGTGTTAAAAAATGCAACAACACTTCAATCAAATGCATAAACAAAAGCAAACGTTAAGCATTGGAAAATGACATTGAGAAAATAGCTATGTTTAATATTGTAGGTATTATATTTACAATTAATCTCTATTTTTAAATAAATGAAAATATATTAAATTCATAATAATATGCATAAACATTTTATTTCCTCAATCTCTCTGTTGGTAAACCTCTTTTTCCACCACAGTAAATAGTAAAGCTCAGCAATCAGAGCTAAGAAAAGGCATCGAAAAACCACACTTAACCCAAAGTCCCACACTGCTCAAAGATTTCATCTTTGTCATCAAATCTCATCAGAAAGCTACTGATATCACATCAATACTACCCAAAAAAATTAAAAATAAAAAGCAAGCTCAAAGATTTCATCTTTGTCATCAAATCTCATCAGAAAGCTACTGATATCACATCAATACTACCCAACAAAATAAAAACAAAAAGCAAGCTCAAATTAACCACAGTTAATTTTGGGAATTACCCAATTCACCAGAAACCATGAAACTAAAGGGAGAGGTTAGTTTTCTGGGAATTTCTGAAAAAGTTCCAAACTTTTCCATGAACACAGGAGAAACCAAAAAATGCAGAACAATCAAAACAAAAACCCTCGAGAAAAAACCCACACAAAAATGAAGAAAGTCAGAGAATCTAGAGCAAGATTAGAATTTGGAAGAAACCTCATTTGAGAAAAACCCTCAAAGATGAAGAAAAGTAGCATCAAGATTAAAAGCAGAGCAATCAGAACAAAACCCATATGAGAAATAGCCACAAAGACGAAGAAAAAAAGAATCTTGGGGTTTGGGATATACCTGAATGAAGCAGTGACGGAAGAAGAGGCGCAGCAGCTGAGCAGAGACATTCTTCTGGTGGGAGTAAATCTGCGCCATCGTCGACCTCACAATGGTCTCAGTTTCTGGGCAAGTCTCGCTGTAGAAATCGTATTCAAGGTCCGATTGACCTCCATCATTCATCTCCTCCATGACGAAATCTTGGCCGCCATCGGAAAAAGCCAGAGAAACCAGATTGACCAGCGGTTCTTGGGCGAAGGAGGAGGTGGAGAGAAGCAGGGAAACACGAAGAATTGACGCAGGGAGAAAAGCACAGAAACAGAGAGGAAGATAAAAAAGCGACGGAAGAAAATGGAAGAGCCTTCCAGCACCTTCCCCACCAAAAACGAAAAGGGTGGGTGGAGAACTGTTGGAATCAGATTAACGTGTCGACATCGCTTAGAAGCAAATGTACACGTGGGTACCAAACCAATGAAGGAAAAGAAACGCGAGGCCAGAAAGGGTAAATCCGCCACTTTGCTGTACAGAAACGGAAAAAATAGAACTCCAAAGAGTAATTGGGGGACAATTTCGGTATTTCACTGTTAATAAACAGTGTTTTATGTTGGGTTTTAGTATGTATAATGTTTAGTAGTGCCAGATGTTAAATATATAGTCTGCCATGTGTCTAAATATCATTGGTTACATCAACTCCATACGATTAAAAGGAAAAAGAGTGTCCTACACAATCAACTTTGAAAGTTAGCTATACTCAAAACAAAGTTACATCAACTCCATATGATCAAGATGAGCTATCCTCCACTAAAATATCACTGATCATGTTACATCCCACCCCCTATTTTAAAAATAGTTTTGAGTTTTTATTTAAAAAATTGTTTTTGACCCATATTTGGTGTGCCCAAGGGGCTCAACCCTGTTTTGTTGTCCCCGGTTCCCTCTTGCCTGTGTACCATGTGGCACACTCTCTCTCTTCTCTCCTTATCCCCGAACTCCCTCTGTGTCTCATTTCTATCCCTCTCCCTCACAGTTCTCTCCTTCCTTTCGCTGCACCCAACCTTCCCTGAGGGTAGCTTACACATCCGCATAACCTAGGACCATCCCAAGCAATAACTCGAACCCAGGACAGGTCCGTGGTGAACCATAGTGGCGAAGACCACTGTTCTCTTCCTCTCTCGTCGAACTCTAGCGAGTTCTTTGAATTTTCGACCTTGGTAAGCTTCACACTCTCTCTAATCTTCCTATTGATCGATCAACCTCTAGTTAGGACTCATTTTAGGTGCTTTGGTGAAGGTTTGTAGTGAGAAATAACTCGGAGGTTTATTTCCCAATTTTACCGGCGAGTTAGATGGCTTTTGAGCCAATTTTCGGCCCAACTACGGTGAGTTGTCTGGTGTGCAAGGTATCAATCTCTTTGTCTCCCTAAGTACTACAACTTTCCTTTTTGAATCACCCAATTTTGTTGAGTATTGAAGAAGTTATGTTCATTTGAATCTTACCCAGTTTTCGGCAACCTCCAAGGCTTTCGAGGCATTTTTCGGCCAAACAACGGAAATTTAGACATCATCTGAGGTACCATTCTCTTCGTCTTGTTGATAACTACAACTTTCGTTTTTGTTTCACTTGATTTCGTTGAGTATTAACAAAGTTATTAACGTTTAAAGTTTGTTTAGTTTTCCGACCTAAATCCGACCTTCTTCTCCGGCGAGACCAAGAAACCAAGGCGTTTGGGCCTAAACCCATTCGAACCAGGCCCTTTGGGCCGTGCCTAAACCTAACCCAACCTTTTTAATTTATATGTAATTATTTAATTTTTTTTAAAACCCTAAGGGTGCGTTTGTTTGCCCTCACTAGCATTTAGTCCAGTCTCGTGTTTGGTATTGGCAGGGACTAGTTTTAATGAGATTAGGTGGGACTCGCAAGGACTAACGACCTCGCTAGGAGGTCTTAGGGAGACCTCCCAAAATGTTTTGGACTGCTAAGACCGTCTCTTGTGTTCGCCTTCAAATGTTTGACGGAAACAAATCCAAGAAATCCAAGTCCGTCTCGAATTTCTTCACTAAAAATTGCCATCGTTTCTATGAGTGAAGTTGGAACTGCTATGACAGAGACTTCGAAGAGGGTCCTGCAGCCCCACAAGAAATCTAAGCGTTCCAACCCCAAGCCACCACTGTATCTCACTCCCCCATCTCCACAAACCCCGACTCCCCATCGGTTACCTCGCCAGGCCTCTGGGAATTGCAAAACACCCAAAGAGAAGGGCAAGAGGTGGAAAGGGAATGAGAAGGTTTGACTAAGCTTGAAATTGGGAAAAGAAAAAGGAAAGGGAGAGAGAGATGACAGAGATGCAGTGCAGAGTTCAATTCGACGGAAACGATGGGATACATGAGAAATGAAAGGAAAGATACATAGAGTGAAGAGAGAGTGAGTGAGACAAAAAAAAATTGTAGATTAATAATAGTAAAATATTAGTAAATATGAATTAAAAATTTTAAAAACAATTGAATTTCAAAAAAAAAAAAAAAAAGTTCGTGACTTAGTCCGACACTGCATCAAATGTTTCACTAAGTTAGTTGACCTTAGTCTAGTCTAAGCTAGTCCAGCTTAGTCCCTGAAACTAGTCCAGTCCGAGACAGTCCGGTGCAACAAATGCACCCTAAGGCCTTTGAGCCTTTTCCTCAGGGCCTTGGCCCGCTAAACCCCAAAACCTTTAACCCTTTTTCTGTTAACAAGCCTTCGGGCCGTGTGGAGATTGGGCCTTTAGGCTCGTGTAGTTTAAACCCTAACCCAACCCACCTATTTTTTTTCCTAAACCCATTAACTCTAATTCTTAAACCCTAAAACCCAAATTCTAAACCATTTTCCCTATTTCCCCTAAACCCATTTCCCATAAACCCTAAACCCCTAAGTCCAACCCTAAACCCTAAAACCCTAAACCTAAACCCTAACCCTAAACCAGCCGATCAGGTTTGACCAAACCGATTGACCTATTGACTTTGACTTTGACTGGTTAACGGTCAACGTTGACTTTTAGGGTTGACTTTTCGGGATTTCGTCTAGGACCCCTCATAAGCTAATCTCGACGTTCTGGACTTGTTTTTGAAGTCCATTTCTCCAAATTCAATCGTTTGAGTAAAGTTTGACTAAATGTACCATTTATGTGATTAGGGGCAATTATAGTGGTGTTTCCATCTTCGCTAGCAGCACGGCTTTTCGACGGCGAAGTACTGTGAGTGGACCCCTTCTAAAATGCATGTTTTGATAGTAGAAATGCATACATGAAAAGCATGATTTAATGATTATGTTTTATGAAACTTTTTATGAGATAACATGCTTACTGAGGCTAGTTTGAATTACTACTATTTTTCCTGTAACCCGTGTTCTTATAGAATATCTTATGGATGACGATATGATATTTAGAACATGTTTCAAACATCTCTTTATAGTATAGATGATGGATGACTTTATACTATGAAGTTGCTTTTCAATATATATATGTTCAATGGTTTTGTACTTACCTAGTGGTCCTTATTCCGCTACGGGACGTAGGGATAGATTATGGTCCGTTCCGGGCGACGGTTTGGTGTTGGCATAGGGCCTGGAGTGTGTTTCCTCTGGCTATTTAGCACAAGGACGAGGAGCCGGCATGGGGCTTGGGGTAATTTTCCTCTGACTGTCTGCTCAGAGACGGGGAGTCGGCATGGGGCCTTAAGTGTTATTGGACATTCACTAGTGATTATTATATATGAGTTATGTTTTGAGACATTGCACGACATGCTAGGTTTTGGAAAACCTATGTTTATCATGATATATGTGTTTTCATAAAACCTAAGGGTTAGTATGTTGATAACTGTTTATTATATATATATCAACTTGGTCCACTCATGTTTGTTTTGCACCCCCTTCAGGACTTAGAATCAAGGCATACAATCCCGGCGTCAAGGCACTTCCGCATCAGCATCTTCAAGTCCTTTCGGTGTAGGACTCATTCTTTTATGCATTCAATTTTATATTCTTTCTTTTAGTGTTCTAGTTAGTTGTATGCTCTGAACATGTTCCTTAAATGCATATTCATTATTTTTCTTATATTTATAAGTCTTATCTATTCCTTGTTTTCAGCATCTGCACTCAATAAATGGTTTTCGTCACCCTTGGGTGTCGCCCAGCACGTGTCTATCCTGGTATTCGGGAAATATCGGAATCAGGGCGTGTCAAATCAGCTTCGGCAACCATGGTTATTGAAGAATCTCCTTCAACAACAACCTTTGTACCTCCTGCAAATCATTCTTTTACAAACATCATAGCTCTTCGCTGCAACCATTTCAGCATGTAAAGGCGAGGTTGCCACCCCAACCTTCCCTGACAAAGTAGCCAGAAACTAACCATTGTTGCTGCGAATGATAACCCCCAACACCGCCACTATTTGTTCTTTCCTTCCAAGCTCCATCAAAATTAAATTTAATCCACCCCTCATGAGACTTTGACCAGCGTTGTTTCATCAAGTTTCGACAAGGTAGATGCCACCGATGATACGCGGACAACCACTCCTCAGCCCTAATCGCTACCTTGGTGGCGTCCGAGTTCCATTCCACGACAAATCGTTCACATTAAGATGAATACTATTTCAAAGGTCTGCTTCGACGAAACCTGGGCTACCTACAGGGGCGGAGCCAATATCTTACATCATGGGAGGCCTTTCACAAATATGAAACTTTCTTTTTTAATGCCTAAAATACGAGATAGATTGGTTGTATTCCTATTTCTTTATCTCAACTCAGAAAAATATCATACCGCAATCAACCATTAGGTTAATATGCAAGATAGAGGTAGATTATACTTATACCGCATCAACCATATAGTCACTTAATCCAACTAATATTTAAGAGCAGATGGACTAGAAGTTCAAGCCAACAAAGAAAAATATTAGCCAACATTCGTAGAGTAAGTGATAAATCCTGACAATTAGATTCAATTACCGCGGTAAAAAACTTCGACCTAAATTAATCTCCTCCGCCCAAAGATGAAGGTGAAGTAATTAATAAGTAGAAGAAGCTACATCTTTATAACTAGAATAAGAGAATCTCAAATCCATGAATTTCAAGATTGCAACTAAACTTACAGAAATAAAAGGAGTTTATGTTATATCTTATACATAGAAAAGGGAACAAAATTGTAGGGTAGGCCCATAACTACCCTTGTCTTTTAGTGGCTCCGCCACTGGCTACCTGAGCCACCCAATCCTGCATACACACATTGCTGCAATCTAAAACCCACAACCCCAATTGTGAAATCACACGGCAGCAGCTAGAGGATAATCCTTTTATATATGTTCAATTCTTTCTGGTCTCTTTGTTGAGGATACTAGAATGTGGAACATGGCTCTAATCGAGCAGATGTTTAGTAGGGAAGAAATGGAAGCAATTCAATGTATTCCTCTTACTATATGCGAAATACAACCGAGTAAAATCATTTGGCATTATGAAAAGGAAAGGAAAATTTCAGTACGCAGTGCCGAGTGCCTACCACCTCGCATTCAGGGAGCTGGAGTCGACTAGTTCATGTCATTTGAACCCAACCCAAATTATACATACACTAAAACCCAACACACAAAAAAACACTGTTTATTAACAGTGTTCTTCCATTTCCACCCCTGCTTCTTTTTTGTTATTTCAACTT
The DNA here is from genome assembly GCF_916048215.2 of Malus sylvestris. Taxonomy (NCBI): domain Eukaryota; kingdom Viridiplantae; phylum Streptophyta; class Magnoliopsida; order Rosales; family Rosaceae; genus Malus; species Malus sylvestris. Next base: position 28,400,626 of record NC_062264.1, read on the forward strand.
TGCCATTCCTTCCCATATCTCGACCCAGGTTTTCTTTAGATGCTTCCCCACCGTTTCAGACTATATTACTTGCTTCATATACAGGTGGTCCTAGATATATGATTAATAATTATCAAGATGAAATGGCTCTTTGTAGAGAATATGGACATCCTGATTTATTCTTAACATTTACATGCAATGTTAAGTGACCATAAATCATAAGAGAATTTGAAAAAAAAAACTTGAATTTAAGCCTGAAGATAGACCTGATATAATTGCAAGAGTGTTTAAAATGAAACTTGATGATATGCTTCAGTTTATAAAGTCTGGACAACCTTTTGGAGATGTTCAAGCAAGTAAGTTTCAAAAACTTAAACTCTTACTTATATCAGTTTTTGCGTTATTTTTTTTTATCAAATTGATTTTGTTTTTGTTTTTTTTTTCCTTTTGTTTTCAGTTTCTTTTAATTTTTTTTTTTTACAAACAGATGTCTGCACAATTGAATTTCAAAAAAGAGGATTGCCTCATTCTCATATGTTGATATGGCTAAAATCAAATTTTAAATGTCTTATTCCATATGATATAGACAATATTATTTCAGCTAAGCTGCCTAATAAAATTGCCAATCCAAAACTTTATGAAATCGTCAACCAGTTTATGATTCATGGTCCATGTGGTCATATTAATCAAAAGTCTCCCTACATGCGAGAAAATAAGTGCTCCAAAAACTTTCCCAAACCGTATAAAAATGAGACTGTTTTGAACCTAATGGTTTTCCAATTTATAAACGTCGTGATGATGATTCCAAATTTGTAACAAAAAATGGAATCAAATTTGATAACAACTTTGTTGTTCCATATAATGCCGAACTACTTTTGAGATACAATGCTCATATAAATGTTGAATTGTGTTGTCAATCTATGCTTATAAACTATTTGTTCAAATATGTTAATAAAGGTACAGATAGAGCAATATTACTTCTTCAACAAGATTCGAGTGATGAAATATTAGTATATTTAACTTGTAGATACTTATCACCTTATGAAGCTGTTTGGAGATTATTTCAATATTCAATACATCATAGAGAACCTTCTGTTGAACGGTTGCCTGTGCATTTACCATTACAACAAAATATTGTTTTCAGTGGTGACCAATTGCTGCAATCAATTATTAAGCAAAAAGCTTTTGAACACACAATGTTAACAAGTTGGTTTGAAGCAAATAAAATTTACAGTGAAGCGCGTTTACTAACTTATGCACAAATGTCATCCAGATTTTTGTATGATGCACGGAAAAGAATTTGGAAACCAAGGCAACGAAAAGGTTCAATTGGCAGAATAGCATATGTACATTCTACATCAGGTGAATTATATTATTTAAGAATGCTTTTGAATTTAAAAACAGGTGCATTAGATTTTTGATGATATCAAAACTGTTAATGGTGTTGTCCATTCTTCATATCAAGCAGCATGTAAATCATTAGGATTATTAGGTGATGATAAAGAATAGTTAGAAGCTTTATCAACTGTTGTACATGTTGCATCATTTGCTCAATTGAGACCATTGTTTGTTACAATACTTTTATTTTGTGATGTTGCAAATCCTCAAATTCTTTTTAACACTCATTGGAAAAACATGTATGATGATATCTTATACAAACTACGAAAAACTTTTGGAATACCTGATATGATTGTACTAGAGGATGAACTAAAAAATTATGTCTTATTTGAACTAGAATTACTTTTTAACAATGTTTCTACCTCTTTGGTTAAATATAATTTGCCACTGCCTGATGAAAAAAAAATGTTAGAAATCAAGAATAAACTTTTAAGAGAAGAGTTAAATTATGATTGTGAAGAATTGATGTTGTAAATACAAAAAAAGGAGGATTATTTTTTTGTATATGGCCATGGTGGTACTGGAATTTTTTTTATGGGATACAATTATTAGTAAACTTAGATCTGAAGGTAAAATTGTTTTGGCTGTAGCATTATCAGGAATAGCATCTTTGTTATTACCAAGTGGTCGAACAGCTCATTCCAGATTTAAAATTTCATTGGTTCTTATTGATGCCTCAATTTGTCCAATAAAAAAGAAAACTCACCTTGTTGGATTAATTGAAAAAACAGATTTGATTATATGGGATGAAGCACTTATAAATCATAAATATTGTTTTGAAACATTGGATAAATTGTTATGTGACATTTGATCACATTTACACGCTCCAGATAACAATGTTTCATTTGGCGGTAAACCTCTTTTATTAGGTGGTGATTTCCGTCAAATATTATTTGTTATTCCTGGAGCAAGCAAAGAAGATATAATAAAGGCCATTTTAAATAGCTCTTATTTGTGGTCACATTTTAAAAGCATTGATGAGAAAAACAAAATCAAAGATTTTGCAAATTGAATTTTACAAATAGGTGATGGACAAATTCATAACATAATAAATGATTCAAATGATGCAGACACATCTTTTATTCAAATACCTGAAGATTTGATAATTCATTTTTCTACAGATCCAATTTCTTCAATTTTTTTGGCAACTTATCCTGATTTTGAAAATTCTTTTGACAATTTTGCATACCTAAGAGAGTGAGCTATTGTAACACCTCGAAATACAACTGTATCAGATGTGAATAATTATATAATTATTTTAGTACCTGGAGAACAACATGAATTTTTAAGTTATGATTCTTTGTGTTCTTCAAATGGAAATGTTGAAAATCTTGAAACAATGTATCCTACAAAATTTTTAAACAAACTTGAATTCAATGGTTTGCCTGCACATAACTTGATTTTAAAAATTGGGATGCCAATTATGTTGTTACGAAATTTAAATCAGCCTCTTGGTTTATGTAATGGAACTAGATTGGTTGTTACACAATTATTTAAGACCATCTCCAACCCTTGGCCTAAAACCTAAAATTTTTAGCCCAAAAAATTTAGGTTTTAGCCCAGAAACAACTTTTCTGCTTCAACCATTCTGGCCTAAAATTTTAGCTCTAAATTATTAAAGAATAAATTTAGGCTAATTTTTTTTCTTAAATTAACTTTAAAATTTTTTTATGTAGAATATCGTAAATTAATTTTATGAACATTTTAATCTAAAAATATTTAAATTCTGATAAATATTGAAAAATCACTAAATTGATACATAAAACTCATGAAACACTATGAACGAATATGAAAATCATGATAGAGATATACAGTGGCGGATCTAAGATTTTAAACTCGGAGGGTCCCAATAATAAAGGTAAAAAAATTTATAGACAAAAATAGCATTGAAAAGTTAAATATAATACATTTCATTCAAAAATCATGTACAAAACAACATTACAAGCTATAAAGTTCTAATTCAAGAGTCCACGACGAGGTTTCATAGTCTGAAAATGTTCCATGATAGCTTCATTACCAATACATGAAAAAACATCTTTCTCAATGTAAACAACTAAGCTGTCACTCAACCATTAATCTCCCATTTTGTTGCGAAGTGGACCCTTAATGATATTCATAACGAAAAATGCCCTCTCCACTGAAGCGGTTGCAACCGGTAAATGGTGTTATTGACTTTGGCTTGAAAAATCTTTCCATATTTCTTATTTCTAAACTACACATTTAACCACAAACACAAAACATATACCAATCAACCAATGAACAAAAATTCCATCTAAATTTCAAGGATAAAATGAGTATACAAACATATAATATATCAACAATCATATCAATAATAGACTAAAAATTTCCACCAATATCTAATATAATTTAATTGAGATTAGATTAATACCAAAAAACTTGCTTGAATTTTGAACCAAATAGTGGTGGCTTGGATAATTGAAACAAGTGGAGGTATAATATTGGAGTGATGTAATTATAATATGGGATTGAGTGGGATTAGAAATTTAGGGTTTTGGATGAATATAAGAAAGATGGGGATTAGGGGGAAAAGCAGAGGAATGCACCCCGGGGGGGGGGAGGAAAAGTGACTCGGGAAAGATGGCCCATCGCCCATGTGGGGCTAGGCATTAAAAAGCACTCGGGAATCATGGACAAACGACACAATTTGTCTCATTGGGTTTTTTTATTTTTATTTTTTTTTATTTTTTATAAATTAAACAAATTGGCCAAAACACTGCGCTTTGGACCAATTTTTTAAAAGGCCCTTAGGCCCTGTTCTTTCTTCTTCCCCGCTGTCTTTTTCTCCGTTGCAAGCTGCAGCACATGACAGCACATATCCCGTGTTCGAGGGGTCCCCTAGAAAATTTCTAGCAGCATTTTAGGATCGCCAGAGGGTCCTGGGACCTCCTAGGTCCCTCTGTAGATCCGCCACTGGAGATATATAAACACAAAATACATGAAACACACAAGACATACAGAACACATGTGAAGCACATGCAAAACATTGTTATATCTTCTTTTTTTTCCGAGTTTTTATTATATTCTATCTAAGCCGTTGGATTCAATAAATATATAAATATAAAACAAAACAGAAAAAATTTGAACGTGGACGGTTGGATTAACCAAACGCCCATTTAAAACCAGCCGTTGGATAAAAAAAAGTAGCCGTTGGGCTACCGACATGGCCTGACAGCCAGGGGACAAGCCCACGTGGGTGGGGTTCCACTGGGCTTCCGTTTGGTGTGTTAGGCGAGTTGGTTTGGCGTCTGGGCTTCACAACCCATGGTTCACTCGCACCAGCTGGGGCCCACAATGATTTATGGCCTAAAAATGAGCTGGTATTTGGCCCTTTTTTGAGTTTTAGGTTTTAGGTTTTGTTTAGCACTTGGGTTGGGTTGGGTTTTGAGGGGGAAAATAAGTAAATTTAGGTTTTAGCCCAGGGTTGGAGAAGGCCTTTTATCGGAACTAGTCTCTGAGATTTCAAATCAATAGAAGTGGTCCCTGAGATTGTTCACTGTCCATCATTTTGGTCCTTCCATTGGAGCTCTTGGCCGGAAGTTTGGGCAATTTTCAAAACTTCGTAACTCAATCGTTTCTTAACCAAATTCGACCCATAATATATCAAAATGAAGATATGAAAGTGTAGAATAAGATTATATTTATTTGGAAGCCCAATGATTGCCATAGATGATCGGAAAATAGCCTCAAAGTTGACTGGTCCGAGGGAAAACTGAAAAACTCGCCGGACACTCGCAGGAAACTGGGTAAACTTTAAACGTTTATAACTTCTTCAATACTCAACGAAATCAAGTGATTCAAAAACAAAAATCATACTTCTCGACAAGATGAAGAGAATGATACCTTTTTCAATGGCTAACTCGCCATGCTGTGGCTGGAAAACAGGTCGAAAGTGACTGACTCGTTTTTCAAGAGCTACTTTCGAGCTGTTTTCCGGCCAAAACACGGTGATTTAGCCGTTGAAAAAACTAAAATTCTCTTCTCCTCATCGAGAAGTATGATTTTTGTTTTTGAATCACTTGATTTCGTTGAGTATTGAAGAAGTTATGAACGTTTAAAGTTTACTAAGTTTCCGACGAGTTTTCCAGTTTTCTCTCAGACCAGTCAACTTTGAGGCTATTTTCCATCCATCTCTGGCAACCATTGAGTTTCCAAATAGATATAATCTTATTCTACATGTTCCTATCTTCATTTTGATATATTATGGGTCGAATTTGGTTAAGAAACGATTGAGTTACGAAGCTTTGAAAATTGCCCAAACTTCTGACCAAAAGCTCCAACGGAAGGACCAAAATGATGGACGGTGGACAATCTCAGGGACCACTTCTATTGATTTGAAATCTCAGGGACCAAAATGAGGAGTTATACAAATCTCAGAGACTATTTCCGATAAAAAGCCTAGAATTATTAAAGCTAAAATACTTGCTGGAATCAATATCGGTCACAAGGTTTTCATACCAAGGATCACTCTTGCAGCAACTGAAAGCAAATGGCCTTTTATTTTTAAAAGACGATAATTTCCAATTAGACCATGTTATGCAATGACGATTAATAAAAGTAAAGGACAATGTTTTTACCTAGAGTCAATTGTATGTTGCATTATCTGGAGTCACATCAAGAGAAGGTCTGAAATTTTTGATAAAAAATGGAGAAAACAATTCAAACAATTATACTATGTTGAGTCCTATAGACGGCGCCAAATGTTGATGCACAAAATCAGTGAAGACTTTGGTACAACAAAAAGTGTCAAGTTTGTGACCTTCGCTAGATTACTTCGGTCACTAGTGTGGATAAGTATATAAATGGATAGAGACATGGAAGCAAACACAAGATGTACGTGGTTCACCTAGATTGGCTACATCCACGGAGTAGAGGAATTCTCATTAATTGTGAAGGGTTTACACAAGTACATACGTTCAAGCTCTCCTTTAGTGAGTACTAGTGAATGATTTAGTACAATGACATTAGGAAATGTTGTGGGAGAATGATCTCCTTTTATAGAAGAGAGTTTCTAGCTTTGTTATGATATTGACACGTGTCGTGTTGTGATTGGCTTCCGATGTTGACACGTGTCGCGCTATGATTGGCTTCTGATGTCAACACGTGTCGCGCTGTGATTGGCCTCCTGGTTGGAGGGAAACTCTTCTGGGTCCTTGACGGTATAATGTTGACTGGTGCTCAGTAGTTTCGGGATTGGTCAAGTATGGTACAAACATACTACAAATATAGTATTTAAAGATGTGCTACAAAATTTAGAATCAAGTTTTTAACTTCATAAATGGATAGATCATAAATAAATATGTACCTGTCCTGATAAAAAAGGGAGTGTTGTGCTACCATTGATCCATCCAACTGTGTTGCGGTACGGTATCATCTGTTTTTAATCTCTTTTCTTCGTTCTTTCTCTTTTTGTTTTCATTATCTATTTATTTATTAATTGAAAATTGAAAATCCATTTTTCTAATACGCAGATCATCATACCAAAATCTTTAGTTTGTGTCCCGGATGGCTCATTCCTCATTGGCTCAATGTACTTTTCTTCTTTCACTTTCATTAGTCTTTCTTCTTTGTTTATAACTCCGGTTTTCATTTTTGTTCCAAGAGAACATAAAAAATTCAACGTTTCATAGTTGGAAAAATGTTCTGCTACGGTTTAATTATTTTTGTAGATATAAATTTTAAAGTAGACTGTGACATGCTGCTATTCAAACACCTTACTTCTCTATCTATGTTTGTTGCCCTGTTGTTTTTTTTTTTACTTTTTCATTCGTTGTTTTATGACACAGAATTGGATTTTAGGGAATAGTGTTTAGCTCCTTCAATTTCTATTGTTTTTCATTCAACTTTTTTAAATTATGTAACTATAGATTTTATTATTTTGTTATTATAACTTTAGAAGATGAGCATGATACAATGGCAACCTGAATCACAACTAATGTTCATTACAAAAGCCTTTACGTATAGCACAAGTTGTTACACTTTTTTATTTTTTACCAACAGTTTATAACATTTTCTTATCACGTTTTCCTTATTTTCAAATGCTTGAATGTAGGTGAGGATGGGAACTGGAACACATGTCTATATGTTGTTTTACATCGAATTGGGATACATGTCTAAATTTTGTAAAAGGCCTTCTCAATCTATTGTCTACACTGAAAAAAAAAGGAGGTCAGGCTCTCAAAAATTTGAAATCCAAGAAAAGAAAAAGGTATAACTTTTCTTCAATTTTTTCATATCTTTAAATTCATTACAATTCATTACAATTCATTCTCATTATTATTCAATTTCACAGTTTTAATCAAGTTCTTTTCCACCAACTCACCAAGACCACCGCCAACTCACCCAAGTCTGATGAATCACACTGCAACACATGCATGAACCGCGCTGCCACCAATAGTAAGTGATTTATCCTACTCTAGATTTCAAAAATTCATTTTTAGGTCGTCTGTTTAAAGTTTTTTTGCAATCGTTTTGTTAATCTTTCTCTTCAACGGAATTGGCTGCCAGCAATATATATACACATTCTATCTTCTTTTCACCTGGTCTGAATACATGATCAATTACTTGCTTGCCCATTCAAGGGTTAAGTTGGACATCCAAAAGTGTAAGTCAACATGCCCCCAGCAAAGATGTAACCTCTCCACAACACCTTAGCAATACGGGAATTGTTAAATCTATATGTAGACCATTCCCGTCACTCATTAATTAGATTTAACAATTTCCATACTATTAACCTGTTCTTTGGCTTAGTTGAGGCATGTTGAAAGATTATATCTTTGGTAATCTATTTATACTTTTGTATATCCATCTTAAACCTCTCAGTGAACAGCCAAGTAATTAGGCATGCGTTTAGAACAAATCAAAAGAAGAAAGCCTTTGTATATACATTGGTAGCAACTAATTCCTTTCAAAAGAAAAGATGGAAGTGATGATCTCCGAGACACCAAATCAGGTGTATCTGATCCATCTTTCAACGCCCTTTTGTTTCATTTTAGAATGGAAATACTAGGAAATTGAGTGGTGGTTTCAACTATTGTTCTTATTAAAACTATTATAGTTTACTAATTTAAACGATGAAACGGTGCACTATTGTTTCTCTATGTTCTGGTAATAGAAACTATGTCATTTGACTCTGCTTACATGCTTTTTAACATGGAGAAGAATCGAATTTGTATTTCAAAATTAGTGTTCTTCTTGATGTCCAACAATTTGGAAATAGTTTTTGGAACTGTAGTTTAGAATTAGTGATCTTGATTAAGAGCAAAAGGTTTTGAAACTCAAAGGATAAGAGACCTTTGTTTTCTGTATAGATATATTTCCAAAATATTTTTAACACCAGCAGTAACACACAGACACTTTTTCCAGTTATATATATTAGTGTTCGGACGAAAATGCCCCCTGAAATGGTCTTCTCTGTGCTTTTTTCCCACTTTCTCACAGTAAAATGGCTATTTTGCCCATCATCTCCACCTGTCGATCATCAAACCTATTCGACTTTTCTGCTTTTTGTTTTTTCTGAGTTCTATCTCTCTTCTCTCTCTCGCCATTCTTATTTTGCAAGCTGCATCTTTTTCAATCTCGCACTCCCTTTTCTCCTTCTCCAGCCTTTGCATATTTCTGGTCTCCGTTATCAACGTCCATTTGCTAAATTTTCTCAATCCTGCGAATTTATTCGCAGTGTTTGTCCTTTTTTCCATCTGGGATTTCCGGGTTGTGGCCGGAATTTTGGCCAATCTCCACCCCTTTGGGCGCGGCCTGTCTTCAGATCTCTGCAGAATCAATCTTATTTAGCTAAGGTGTGTTTTATAATGATTGTTTAGGATTTTTGCTAATTTGGATGAAACCCTAACGATTTCGTTTTGCTGTCAGTTGTGGTGCTTTGTTGGGGCTTTCCCGGCTAAAAGGGTATAAATTTCCCAGAAACTCCAAACTTAGAGAAAGCAGTTGCAGCAGCTGTGACTACTATTTTTTTCTCTCATAAAAAAGGTATGAACTCTATTACTGTGTGTCGATCAAATCTTACAAAGTTTTCAGGTTTTTCCGATTTTAACTTCTGGGTTACTGTTCTTTGATAATTTAGTCTTCTGGGCAATCTCCAATTTTCGTTTGTATTTTCATCTGGGAGGAGTTCTTGAATGCTAATTAATCAATGTTAATATATTGTTAATTATTAACTTGGCTGCGCTTGAATATAAAATGTGTTTGGCTGAGAAAGTATTGGCTGAACAAAAAATTATTCGTGGGTTTTATGAGTTGTTTAAATTTGAGATGAAAGTGTGTTTCCTTTTAGGTCATCACATGGTTTTGGACTGTATATGCTTTGTAGTAAAAGTTTAATCTTTTTTTGCAAGTTCTTGGTGATCAATTTGATAGTAATGACATTTAAATGATATTTGTTTGTACAAAACTGATCTTAAACAAAATAATTAGCTTTTTAGAGCTTACACAGGTTTTATGAATATCAAACCTTTGAGATATGGTGATGTTCTAGCATGTTACCCAGATTCTGACCGCATTTTTCTGCGGTCGTTTGGCTTCCGTTTTCGGTCTGAAATATTCACTTTTTATTTGAGTTTGCTGGGATTTATTCAATTCAACCAGGATGGAGATGGGAAAGAAGATATGAACAGAGAAAAAAAGGAGTTGAAAGGGAAACATAGAGGAGACAGAGATGGGGAAGTTGGAAAGAAGAAAAGTGTTTTCAAGATAGGCAGAGAGGGTGAGGAAAACGTGGGTTCCTCCTAGCCTAACGTTTAATTAAACTAGTTACGAAGTTTGAAGTTTGTAAATTAATTATTTAAAATTCATAGACTATTTGAGGCCACAATTTATATTTTGAATAGAGCTTGATCTCATGAATGCGTAGCCGCAAACCGTTCGTGAAACGGAGCTGTAACGAATAAATTGTAGACGTTTAGCTTTTGAAAAAAAAAGAAGAAAAAAAAAAGAGGATTGGATGCTGCCAAGTGGCAGCGGAAGAGAGAAGGGGATGAAGTTGCGGGAAGGAAAAGGAGGGGAGGATGACCAATGGGGAGGGGAAGAAAGGAGGGAAAGGAGAGTAGGAAAAAAAAAGAGGGGGAAACGGGTGTTCATCCCAATCCGACCCGACTTGACGGAAACAATGGTTTCCCATGATTTTTCCGGCCAAATTCCGGTGAATTAAGTTATGACACCTCCTAAGAAATACTCTATAATCCTCCCTTTACCTATTTCAACCCAAAAATTGGGTGAAATGAGCTTTGAAAACAATAAATACCGCACAAAAGGTGTGGCGGGTTCGTGGTGTTGATACACCAAATGTGAAGTTAACTCCGACCACCATCACTATCAATGGACTCATAGTGAACCCAAGTACATGTCCCAAGCCTTGGTTGGGGCGGCAGAGCACTGGTGGCGACGGATTGAGAACACCCAAATTCTAGGGTTCCAGTGGTTCGTGCCCAAATTCAGGGGTTTCCCTGCCCAATTGGACTTGGCCACAGGTCTTGAACCATTTGAATTACTAAAATTAGTATTACTAGAGACTCAGTGAAGCTTTGCGGACTTGTCTCGGTAAGTGACTTTAATAATTGTGGTATGGTGATTACCCGATTATTTATATTAATATCCTTTGTGGATATGTCATGGTTTTATAAATGTGCTAGTGTTAAAATATGATTCTTTTATAATTGACCATCAATCTATTTGTATTAAATGTGGTTTGCTTCATGGATTGGTAAAATGTGTGGCAAAGTGATTCGAATTTCATATTGAAATGTTTTGTAAATTGAGGGCTAGTAGGGGACTATGACCCTGCTTGGTTAATCCACGATAGGGGACCATATTATTTATGAATCATGATTGGTTAATCCTCGATAGGCGATCCTTATGACCATACATACTTAGGAGTGATCATGCTTGGTTAATCCGTGATAGGTGATCACTGCCTAATAGTTCCGTAGGTGTGGCTCTGCTTGGTTAATCCGCGATAGGGGGTCACTACCTACTTAGTTATCTTGGTCCTGCTTGGTTAATCCGCGATAGGGGACCATATTCACTAGTGGATCGTGCTTGCTTAATCCGCGATAGGCGATCCTTATATCTTTGGTGTGGTCACACACACACACACACACACTTAGGGGTGATTATTGCAGGGGTGGTTCTGCTTGGTTAAGCGGGGGGCCACTTCCTGTTTGGTTACATATGTAGGCTTCGATCGAACTGCGTCCCTCTAGCCCTAGTTTTTAATGCACATATGAACGATGATTTTTTAGAATCTTGGTGGTTTGAATGGGAAGAGCCGTTGGATGTCTGGGTGACTCCTCCAGAGTTTTCAACGACTTGATTATGATTTCATAAAACATGATTCTATACTTGATGTTTATAGATTGTGATCGATGGTCCGTTTTTATTGGACATGGATGTCGTTATTATGATTAGTTTAGTTGATCAATGTGGCTTGAGAGGAATATTGTGCTTCGTCATTGGTTCTTTGACATATTGCATGGTATGAATTGTGATATATTGTTGAGACATAGTGATTTATGTGATGGATGTTTGAGGGTAGTGAAATGATGAACTACGAATGGTTTGATCCCTGTTTAGGGTACATAGGCAGTCTAATGAGGAGGTTAGATGCAGTCATAAAGCATACGAAAAATTATTATGCAACTTGGACATTAGTCCCACCAATTTTCAAATTCTTTCCTACAAAAAGTAAAAATAAATCAAGGAGTGGATAACCGTGGCTTGCCACCAGTTGTTCCCCATTTTAATTAAAAAAATATACAAGATATATTATGTGCAAAATATCTGTCTAAATCGAAATATTTGCTGATAATTGATTAGTCGATATTCTTAAAAATCGATATTTATGTTAGGGCCCAATAATTTCACCTATAAGCCTAATAATATGTCAAAGCTCAATCATTGCATGCACGTCACAACCGAAACTTAAATTCATGCATAAAGTGCGGGACGTGGAGTATACGAGCTTACAATCACGCTAGTGAACTAACTATAGCATTTTAGCATTTGCTTCCTTGGAGGCCAGCCAGTGAACTAACTAGTATGTGTCATGTTATGTCTATATATTCTCAGCATTTGCTTGGTCTTTGCATATTATACTTACCTGGTTCTTTTTGGTGAAAGTATCACGTTATATACATTGAAGAAAAGAATTTAGAGGTCGAGGTTTATCTATTAGGTGTTTTGAAAAGAGAAGATGGACATAATTAGAATTAAACTAATTAGTTTTGGCGTATAAGCTAACGAAATTGGTTTGTGTCTGTTAAACTTTTCAAAAAAAATATATAGATTGGGGAATCTTTGTCAAACACGGGAGGCATATATTAATATATGTGTTAATCAATGGTATTACACAGTACTCACAGGTAATGCAATATACATGCCATGCAGATTGTAAAACATGGTGGCAAGGAAATTGGGGTTCAGTGGAGGTGTCTTAGTTCAGGTCTTCTGTTAGGAGTCAAGTTGTAGGTTTTGGAACTCTTGTATGCATATCGTCTCTGCCTCTGTGTGTGTGTGTGTGATAGAAAGAGTTTAAGCTGGATAATTGCATTTATGTGTACTCAAATCTTTAAATTCAATCTCCATGAAAGTAATTGTGTTTTCATATTTTATTTTGTGTTTGTTCAAACATTAACGATGCACCTTTTCTTTTGTTCATTCCAGTTTGAAAATCACTTTTCACTTGTTACCCATAGGTTAGTAGTCATATAAACATTTTTTTTTGTTGAACAGCAAAGCTTCACAAGGCTAAATGTCCTCCCATCAAGGAACTTCCTAAATGTCAAGAATGAACACTATTGATTGAGAAAATTATTATAAAAGGCACTAAGATTTATATGTAAAATTAGATTCCCATATAATATTGGTGATTAAAAATATAAATTTTCAGCTGCCTTCACCTTCACGTGATAAAAGCAGCAGAAACTTGCTAATTTCTTGATAATTTTTGTTTGGGAGAAAGGGAAGCTAGAAAACATTTTCTGTTTTCCTTTTTTCTGTGATTGGCAGCAACAGAACGTAGGGCAGCAGCAGCACGCAGGGCAGAGGGTAGGACTTTTGCCTTTGTTTTGTCTTTTCTGAATAATAAAAAACAAAGGTATCCATAATAATTTTAACTTAGTCGGTGTAGTTTTTGTTCATAAGCCAAATATATATATATATATATATATATATATATATATATATATATATATATATATGTTTATATATGTACACAAAAAATGCATTTCAAAACTTTGAGGCAAAAATAACCCATGTGGGCTACATGCTATGTCATGTTTGGACTTGAGCACAATATAATTTTGTAGAAAGTCGTCGTTGTATTGAGCTTAATTTAAATTTTTAAATAAAAATGAAGATAAATAGAGAACCGTTAAGTAGAAAAATTCACATACTGTGTGTATTCAAATTCAATCATATCCTGAAGTTAGCAACGAATCCTCCATTTTAGAAGAAAAAAAAAGAGAAAAAAAAAAGAATCCTCAATTTTGGTCGTACGGGATTTGATTGTCCTTCGTGCTATCACATTAATTCATCATGCTAAATATCATTTTCTTTTCCTCTTCTTTTTTAGATTTCATCATATATCAAAGTGATAGATACATTTAAGTTGCACAACAATTACAGGCAACCAAAGGACTGTCGGTTCATACGAATGTGGAAAATTATCAATTGTTTTCCATTTTTGCAGAGAGGAGTTTGGCCTTGGATGATGATAGTGTAGGTACTAGGTAGCAGCTTAATGTTTGTCATGTTATAACTTTGTCCAGATTTCTATATCTGCCTTTGAAATTAGCATTGTCTGGACTTCTATAAATAAGCAAGCTCCTCCATCAGTATCTCATATATTCAGCAAGCGTATTAATAAGCTCTCTCCTCATTTGCCTTACTTGTTTGTGACCTTCCCCGACTCCTCAGCTACAAAGGCTTTGCCTTTCTCTTCGTTTTTAACAAAAAATTGCTTACTTACCTTTAGAACCCATACTCATTTACATTTTTTTTCAAGGTTTTACTTAGACAAACGGTAGCCACCACCATCTCTGTCTCCATCTTCGACTCCTCAGGTACATAGTAAATGTGTTTATTGTTTCTCGTTCATCATTTGCTTTCTTAATGGTTCTGTTTTAAGTTTATCCTTTGCTTTGTTAATTGATGGTTGGGATGATCGGTTTATGGGCTTTGGTTAATTCTGGGTTTGCCATATGCATTACTTCTAGATAATCAAAATTATGTAATGATGTATTCAAACTTTTTTACTTTCCTAAATGATTTATATTATGAACTCAAAGTTGGATGCTCCCACTGATTTACGAACTCAAGTTGTATTCTTTTTCTCATCTTTTTGAGTTTGATTGAATATGTTATCTATTTATTTATGGGTGTGTAAGTGAGAGATATAGCACCAAAGTTCATTCCAAACTCAAAAACTCTTTTTTTTTGGGTTGCTAATATTTTTTATTTTGTAATTTTAATTAAGTATATAAATTGGAAACTGCACAGAGGCAGAATGCAGTATGTGTCGGCGAAAAAAGCTTTTATTTCGCAATCACACCTTCACATGCACCACACCATGCAAGCAGTGGAGGCCACCTAGGAAGGAAAAGTTTTATTAATTTCAACCAAATAGAAACTACCCTTTTTCTTTTGGTTTTTGATCATTTTGTTATATGGTGATGTCCCTGCCAGGCTTTTGATGGATAACCAAAGAGGCGGTAATCCAGCAGACAATGAACTAGTCAAACCGTGGTGGTTCCTTGTGCTATGTACTGTCCTACACGTTCTTGGGTTGGGATACATTTTGAAGCCTGATTGAAAATGTTATTTGGATTTACTTAATAAAGAAAAAAGTTGCCCATCGGTAGATTTCAAAATGTATCCCAACCCAAGAACGTGTAGGACAATACGCAACACGAGGAACCACCACGGTTTGACTAGTTCATTGCCCGCCGGATTACCGCCTCTTTGGTTATCCATCAAAAGCCTAACAAGGACATCACCATATAACAGAATGATCAAAAACCAAAAGAAAAAGGGTAGTTTCTATTTGGTTGAAATTAATAAAGCTTTTCCTTCCTAGGTGGCGTCCACCGCCTGCATGGTGTGGTGCATGTGGAGGTGTGGCTGCGAAATAAAAGTTTTTTTCACCGACGCATACTGCATTATGCCTTTGTGCAGTTTCTAATTTATATACTTAATTAAAATTACAAAATAAATAATATTAGCAACTAAAAAAAAGAGTTTTTGAGTTTGGAATGAACTTTGGTGCTAGATCTCTAACTTACACACCCATAAATAAATAGAGAACATATTGATTCAAACTCAAAAAGATGAGAAAAAGAATACAACTTGAGTTCGTAAATCAGTGGGAGCATCCAACTTTGAGTTCATAATATAAATCATTTAGGAAAGTAAAAAAGTTTGAATACATCATTACATAATTTTGATCATCTAGAATTAATGCATATGGCAAACCCAGAATTACCCAAAGCCCATAAACCGATCATCCCAACCATCCATTAACAAAGCAAATGATAGACTTAAAACAGAACCATTAAGAAAGCAAATGATGAACGAGAAACAATAAACAAGATGGGAGACAGAGATGGTGGTGGCTGTCGTTTGTCTAAGTAAAACCTTGAAAAAAAAATGTAAATGAGTATGGGTTCTAAAGTTAAGTAAGCAAATTTTTGTTAAAAACGAAGAGAAAGGCAAAGCCTTTGTAGCTGAAGAGTCAGGGAAGGTCACCAACAAGTAAGGCAAATGAGGAGAGAGCTTATTAAGACGCTTGCTGAAGATATGAGATACTGATGGAGGAGCTTACTTATTTATAGAAGTCCAGACAATGCTAATTTCAAAGGCAGATATAGAAATCTGGATAAAGTTATAACATGACAAACATTAAGCTGCTACCTAGTACCTACACTATCATCATCCAAGGCCAAACTCCTTTCTGCAAAAATGGAAAACAATTGATAATTTTTCACATTCGTATGAATCGGCGGTCCTTTGGTGTCCATGCATGGACCTTTCTTGACCACAGTAAAGGAAGGTTGGTAGCCTGTAATTGTTGTGCAACTTAAGTGTATCTGTCACTTTGATATATGGTGAAATTTAAAAAAGAAAATGCTATTTAGCATGATGAATTAATGTGATAGCACGAAGGACAATCAAATCTCGTACGACCAAAATTGAGGATTCTTTTTTTTTTTCTTCTAAAATGGAGGATTCGTTGCTAATTCCTTCAAGATATGATTGAATTTGAATACACATAGTATGTGAATTTTTTTATTTATCTTCATTTTTATTTAAAAAATTAAATTAAGCACAATACAACGACGACTTTCTACAAAATTATATTGTGCTCAAGTCTAAACATGACATAGCATGTAGCCCACATGCGTTATTTTTGCCTCAAAGTTTTGAAATGCATTTTTTGTGTGTACATACATAAACATAAATATATAGTTGGCTTATGAAAAAAAACTACACCGACTAAGTTAAAATTATTATGGATACGTTTGTTTTTTATTATTGAGAAAAGACAAAACAAAGGTAAAAGTCCTCCTACCCTCAATCTTGTGTGTTGCTACTGCCCTGCGTTCTGTTGCTGCCGATCACAAAAAATGCTTTCTAGCTTCCTTTTCTCCCAAACAAAAATTATCAAGAAATTAGCAAGTTTCTGCTGCTTTTATCACGTGAAGGTGAAGGTAGTTGAAAATTTATATTTTTAATCACCAATATATTATGGGAATCTAATTTTACATATAAATCTTAGTGCATTTTATAATAATTTTCTCAATCAATAGTGTTCATTCTTGACATTTAGGAAGTTCCTTGATGGGAGAAGGAACATTTAGCCTTGTGAAGCTTTGTTGTTCGACAAAAAAAATGTTTATATGACTACTAACCTATTGGTAACAAGTGAAAGTGATTTTCAAATTGGAATGAACGAAAGAAAAGGTGCATCGTTAATGTTTGAACAAACACAAAATAAAATATGAAAACACAATCACATTCATGGAGATTGAATTTAAAGATTTGAGTACACATAAATGCAATTATCCAACTTAAACTCTCTTTATCACGCGGAGACGAGATGCATACAAGAGTTCCAAAACCTGCAACTTGACTCCTAACAGAAGAATTGAACTAAGACACCTCCACTGAACCCCAATTTCCTTGCCACCATGTTTTACAATCTGCATGCCACGTATATTACATTACCTGTGAGTACTGTGTAATATCATTGATTAACACATATTAATATATGCCTCCCTTGTTTGACAGAGATTGCCCAATCTGTATATTTTTTTGAAAAGTTTAACAGACACAAACCAATTCTGTTAGCTTATATGCCAAAACTACTTAGTTTAATTCTAATCATGTCCACCTTCTATGTTTTCAGAACGCCTAATAGATAAACCTCGACCTCTAAATTCTTTTCTTCAATGTATATAACGCGATACTTTCACCAAGTAGGTATAATATGCAAAAAGACCAAGCAAATGCTAAGAATATATAGACATAACATGACACATACTAGTTAGTTCTCTGGCTGGCCTCCAAGGAAGCAAATGCTGAAATGCTATCCCCATAATAGAATTGCAATACACATGAAAACTCAAAAACCTATAGTTAGTTATTACGAATAATAATAAGTAGTACTCTAATAGCTACGCCTCCTGTACAAACTGCCCCCTCCCTAAACAAGAACAAGCATAAAATTAAAAAACGTTCATTCATATTTCCTCTCAAAGTTAATTTAATTTTTCAAATTTCAAGCAAAAGGCAAAATAAATTTCAAAGTTCAAGCAAAGCTTAAAATCATGGGCTTGAGTTTTGATGCTCCCAAGCAATCCGAAATCTTCCACAATTCTAATTTCATATAGGGTCAATAAACTTTCATAACCATTCACACCACGACTCACTCGGCAAGCCCCGTTATGTGGCTTGGCCCCAATTAAGCGTATTGTGTGGTTGGCGTAACTTAACTGTATTAATATTATTCTACAGCTTGACATAATAAATATATATGAGTTTGTCGTGATTTATATATGTTCAATTTATAAACTATTACTCTGTTGGCGTGGCATGATTGTAAGCTCGCATACCCCACGTCCCGCACTTTATGCATGAATTTAAGTTTCGCTTGTGATGTGCATGCAATGATTGAGCTTTGACATATTATTAGGCTTATAGGTGAAATTATTGGGCCCTAACATAAATATCGATTTTTAAGAATATCGACTGATCAATTATCAGCAAATATTTCGATTTAGACGGATATTTTGCACATAATATATCTTGTATTTTATTTAATTAAAAGGGGGAACAACTGGTGGCAAGCCATGATTATCCACTCCTTGATTTATTTTTACTTTTTGTAGGGAAGAATTTGAAAATTGGTGGGACTAATGTCACGCCCCGATCTCAACCTATGCCCAAAATCGACACGTGACGTCACTATCTACTCGTATGTCTAACATACCCCGCCTCCAGGATATGAAATAAGACCACTCAAGGTCCAAATTGCGTAATAATTTTTCGTATGCTTTATAGCTGCATCTAACATCCTCGTTAGACTGTCTACGTACCCTAAACAGGGATCAAGCCATTCGTAGTTTATCATTTCACTACCCTCAAACATCCATCACACAAATCACTATGTCTCAATAATATATCACAATGCATACCATGCAATATGTCAAAGAACCAATGGCGAAGCACAATATTCTTCTCAAGCCACATTGATCAACTAAACTAATCATAATAACGACATCCATATCCAATAAAAATGGACCATCGATCACAATATATAAACATCGAGTATATAATCATGTTTTATGAAATCATAATCAAGTCGTTGAAAACTCCGAAGGAGTCATCCAGACATCTAACGACTCTTCCCATTCAAACCACCAAGAATCTCAAAAATCATCGTTCATATGTGCATTAAAAACTAGGGCTAGATGGACGCAGTTCGGTCAAAGTCTACATATGTAATCAAATAAGAAGTGGCCCCCCATCGCGGCTTAACCAAGCAGAACCACCCCTGCAGTAATCAAGTAGATAGTGACCCTCTATCGCGGATTAACCAAGCAAAGTCACTCCTACACATCTGTTAGGCAGTGATCACCTATCGCGGATTAACCAAGCATGATCTCCCCTAAGTGTGTGTGTGTGTGGCCATACCAAAGATATAAGGATCGCCTATCACGGATTAACCAAGCATGATCCACTAGTTAATATGGTCCCCTATCGCGGATTAACTAAGCAGGACCAAGATAATTAAGTAGGTAATGACCCCCAATCGCGGATTAACCAAGCAGGACCAAGATAACTAAGTAGGTAATGACCCCCTATATCGCGGATTAACCAAGCAGTGATCACCTATCGCAGATTAACCAAGCATGATCACTCCTAAGTATGTATGGTCATAAGGATCGCCTATCGTGGATTAACCAAGCATGATCCATAAATAATATGATCCCCTATCACAGATTAACCAAGCAGGACCACTAGTGACCCTCCAACACGGATTAACCAAGCAGGGTCATAGTCCCCTACTAGCCTTCAATTTACAAAACATTTCAATATGAAATTCAAATCACTTTTCCACACATATTACCAATCTATGAAGCAAACCACATTTAATACAAATAGATTGATGGCCAGTTATAAAAGAATCACATTTTAACAGAAGCACATTTATAAAACCATAGCATATCCACAAAGGATATTAATATAAAGAATCGGGTAATCACCATACCACAGTTATTAAAGTCACTCACCGAGACAAGTCCGCAAAGCTTCACTGAGTCTCTAGTAATACTAATTTTAGTAATTCAAATGGTTCAAGACCTGTGGCCAAGTCCAATTTGGCAGGGAAACCCTTGAATTTGGGCACGAACCGCCAGAACCCTAGAATTTAGGTGTTCTCGATCCGTCGCCACCGGTGCTACGCCGCCCTAACAAAGGCTTGGGACATGTACCTGGGTTCACTAGGAGTCCATTAATAGTGGTGGTGGTTGGAGTTACCTTCACATTTGGTGTATTAACCCCACGAACCCGCCGCACCCTTTGTGCGGTATTTATTGTTTTCAAAGCTCATTTCACCCAATTTTTGGGTTGAAATAGGTAAAGGGAGGGTTATGTAGTATTTCTTAGGAGGTGTCACAGCTTAATTCACCGGAATTTGGCCGGAAAAATCATGGGAAACCATTGTTTTCACCGGGTCGGGTCGGGTTGGGAGGAACAGCCGTTTCCCCCTTTGTTTTTTCCTACTCTCCTTTCCCTTCTTTCTTCCCCTCCCCATTGGTCACCCTCCCCTCCTTTTCTCTTCCGCAACTTCATCCCCTTCTCTCTTCCGCTGCCACTTGGCAGCATCCAATCCTCTTCTTTTGTTTTCTTTTTTTTTTTTCCAAAACCAAAACGTCTATAATTTATTCGTTATAGCTCCGTTTCACGAACGGTTTGCGGCTACTCGTTCATGAGATCAAGCTCTATTCAAAATATAAATTGTGGTCTCAAATGGTCTATAAATTTTAAATAATTAATTTACAAACTTCAAACTTCGTAATTAGTTTAATTAAAATCTAAATTCAAATAAATTCAAAAAAAATAATATAAAATCTCGATAGTACAAATACGTAAATTATAACAGTAAAATCTAAGAATAGGATTTCACAACTAAGGGCTAGTTTGGGGTTATGGTGCTTTTACAAAAACTGATTTTTTTTTTTTTGAGGTAATATAACTTCATAAAAAATCTGGAACCTCAAATGTATGTCGCTTCGGGAAACATGGGTATTGAAAATCTTAAAAACTCGTAGGTCCCAATTTTAAAGGAATTCCTACCACAAAAAAAAGTTTTTTTTCTTCTTAAAATTGCTGTCAATGACATTAGAAAAGCAGAAGTATAATCTAACCATGCACCGGTGAATAATGGCAAGTATACCCCTGATTTGGTGATTAAAAATATGAATTTTCAGTTGCCTTCACCGTCACGTGATAAAAGCAGCAGAAAGTTGCTAATTTCTTGATAATTTTTGTTTGGGAGAAAGGGAAGCTAGAAAGCATTTTCTATGATCGGCAGCAGCAGAACGCAGGGCAGAGGGTAGGAGGACTTTTGCCTTTGTTTTGTCTTTTCTCAATAATAAAAAACAAAGATATCCATAATAATTTTAACTTAGTCGGTGTAGTTTTTGTTCTTAAGGCCAAATATATATATATGTACACACAAAAAAATGCATTTCAAAACTTTGAGGCAAAAATAACCCATGTGGGCTACATGCTATGTCATGTTTAGACTTGAGCACGATATAATTTTGTAGAAAGTCGTCGTTGTATTGTGCTTAATTTAATTTTTTAAATAAAAATGAAGATAAATAAAAAAATTCACATACTATGTGTATTCAAATTCAATCATATCTTGAAGGAATTAGCAACGAATCCTCCATTTTAGAAGAAAAAAAAAACCTCAATTTTGGTCGTACGAGATTTGATTGTCCTTCGTGCTATCACATTAATTCATCATGCTAAATAGCATTTTCTTTTTTAAATTTCACCATATATCAAAGTGACAGATGCACTTAAGTTGCACAACAATTACAGGCAACCAACCTTCCTTTACTATGGTCAAGAAAGGTCCATGCATGGAGGACACCAAAGGACCACCGGTTCATACGAATGTGGAAAATTATCAATTGTTTTCCATTTTTGCAAAGAGGAGTTTGGCTTTGGATGATGATAGTGTAGGTACTAGGTAGCAGCTTAATGTTTGTCATGTTATAACTTTATCCGGATTTCTATATCTGCCTTTGAAATTAGCATTGTCTGGACTTCTATAAATAAGCAAGCTCCTCCATCAGTATCTCATATCTTCAGCAAGCGTCTTAATAAGCTCTCTCCTCATTTGCCTTACTTGTTGGTGACCTTCCCTGACTCCTCAGGTACAAAGGTTTGCCTTTCTCTTCGTTTTTAACAAAAATTTGCTTACTTAACTTTAGAACCCATACTCATTTACATTTTTTTTTTCAAGGTTTTACTTAGACAAACGACAGCCACCACCATCTCTGTCTCCCATCTTGTTTATTGTTTCTCGTTCATCATTTGCTTTCTTAATGGTTCTGTTTTAAGTCTATCATTTGCTTTGTTAATGGATGGTTGGGATGATCGGTTTATGGGCTTTGGGTAATTCTGGGTTTGCCATATGTATTAATTCTAGATGATCAAAATTATGTAATGATGTATTCAAACTTTTTTACTTTCCTAAATGATTTATATTATGAACTCAAAGTTGGATGCTCCCATTGATTTACGAACTCAAGTTGTATTCTTTTTCTCATCTTTTTGAGTTTGATTGAATATGTTCTCTATTTATTTATGGGTGTGTAAGTTAGAGATCTAGCACCAAAGTTCATTCCAAACTCAAAAACTCTTTTTTTTTGTAATTTTAATTAAATATATAAATTAGAAACTGCACAGAGGCATAATGTAGTATGTGTCGGCGAAAAAAGCTTTTATTTCGCAGCCATACCTCCACATGCACCACACCATGCAGGTGGTGGAGGCCACCTAGGAAGGAAAGCTTTATTAATTTCAACCAAATAAAAACTACCCTTTTTCTTTTGATTTTTGATCATTCTGTTATATGGCGATGTCCTTGTTAGGCTTTTGATGGATAACCAAAGAGGCGGTAATCCGGCAAGCAATGAACTAGTCAAACCGTGGTGGTTCCTCGTGCTGCGTATTGTCCTACACGTTCTTGGGTTGGGATACATTTTGAAATCTACCGATGGGCAACTTTTTTCTTTATTAAGTAAATCCAAATAACATTTTCAATCAGGCTTCAAAATGTATCCCAACCCAAGAACGTGTAGGACAATACGTAGCACAAGGAACCACCACGGTTTGACTAGTTCATTGTCTGCTGGATTACCGCCTCTTTGGTTATCCATCAAAAGCCTGGCAGGGACATCACCATATAACAAAATGATCAAAAACCAAAAGAAAAAGGGTAGTTTCTATTTGGTTGAAATTAATAAAACTTTTCCTTCCTAGGTGGCCTCCACTGCTTGCATGGTGTGGTGCATGTGAAGGTGTGATTGCGAAATAAAAGCTTTTTTCGCCGACACATACTGCATTCTGCCTCTGTGCAGTTTCCAATTTATATACTTAATTAAAATTACAAAATAAAAAATATTAGCAACCCAAAAAAAAAGAGTTTTTGAGTTTGGAATGAACTTTGGTGCTAGATCTCTAACTTACACACCCATAAATAAATAGAGAACATATTCAATCAAACTCAAAAAGATGAGAAAAAGAATACAACTTGAGTTCGTAAATCAGTGGGAGCATCTAACTTTGAGTTCATAATATAAATCATTTAGGAAAGTAAAAAAGTTTGAATACATCATTACATAATTTTGATCATCTAGAAGTAATGCATATGGCAAACCCAGAATTACCCAAAGCCCATAAACCGATCATCCCAACCATCCATTAACTAAGCAAAGGATAGACTTAAAACATAACCATTAAGAAAGCAAATGATGAACGAGAAACAATAAACACATTTACTATGTACCTGAGGAGTCGAAGATGGAGACAGAGATGGTGGTGACTATCGTTTGTCTAAGTAAAACCTGGAAAAAAAATGTAAATGAGTATGGGTTCTAAAGGTAAGTAACCAAATTTTTGTTAAAAACGAAGAGAAAGGCAAAGCCTTTGTAGCTGAGGAGTCGGGGAAGGTCACCAACAAGTAAGGCAAATGAGGAGAGAGCTTATTAATACGCTTGCTGAAGATATGAGATACTGATGGAGGAGCTTGCTTATTTATAGAAGTCCAGACAATGCTAATTTCAAAGGCAGATATAGAAATCCGGACAAAGTTATAACATGACAAACATTAAGCTGCTACCTAGTACCTACACTATCATCATCCAAGGCCAAACTCCTCTCTGCAAAAATGAAAAACAATTGATAATTTTCCACATTCGTATGAACCGACGGTCTTTTAGTGTCCTCCATGCATGGACCTTTCTCGACCACAGTAAAGGAAGGTTGGTTGCCTGTAATTGTTGTGCAACTTAAGTGTATCTGTCACTTTGATATATGGTGAAATCTAAAAAAGAAGAGGAAAAGAAAATGCTATTTAGCATGATGAATTAATGTGATAGCACGAAGGACAATCAAATTTCGTACGACCAAAATTGAGGATTCTTTTTTTATTTCCTTCTAAAATGGACGATTCGTTGTTAATTCCTTCAGGATATGATTGAATTTGAATACACACAGTATGTGAATTTTTCTATTTAACGGTTCTCTATTTATCTTCTTTTTTATTTAAAAATTTAAATTAAGGTCAATACAACGACTACTTTCTACAAAATTATATTGTGCTCAAGTCCAAACATGACATAGCATGTAGCCCACATGGGTTATTTTTGCCTCAAAGTTTTGAAATGCATTTTTTGTGTGTATATATATATTTGGCCTTATGAACAAAAACTACACCGACTAAGTTAAAATTATTATGGATACCTTTGGTTTTTATTATTGAGAAAAGACAAAACAAAGGCAAAAGTCCTCCTACCCTCTGCCCTGCGTTCTGCTGCTGCCGATCACAGAAAGAGGAAAACAGAAAATGCTTTCTAGCTTCCCTTTCTCCCAAACAAAAATTATCAAGAAATTAGCAAGTTTCTGCTGCTTTTATCACGTGAAGGTGAAGGCAGCTGAAAATTCATATTTTTAATCACCAATATAATATGGGAATCTAATTTTACATATAAATCTTAGTGCCTTTTGTAATAATTTTCTCAATCAATAGTGTTCATTCTTGACATTTAGGAAGTTCCTTGATGGGAGAAGGAACATTTAGCCTTGTGAAGCTTTGCTGTTTGACAAAAAAAATGTTTATACGACTCCCAACCTATGGGTAACAAGTGAAAGTGATTTTCAAACTGGAATGAACGAAAGAAAAGGTGCATCGTTAATGTTGAACAAACACAAAATAAAATATGAAAACACAATCACATTCATGGAGATTGAATTTAAAGATTTGAGTACACATAAATGCAATTATCCAGCTTAAACTCTTTATCACACACACAGAGGCAGAGACGATATGCATACAAGAGTTCCAAAACCTACAACTTGACTCCTAATAGAAGACCTGAATTAAGACACCTCCACTGAACCCCAATTTTCTTGCCACCATGTTTTACAATCTGCATGGCATGTATATTGCATTACCTGTGAGTACTGTGTAATACCATTGATTAACACATATATTAATATATGCCTCCCGTGTTCGACAAAGATTCCCCAATCTGTATATTTTTTTGAAAAGTTTAACAGACACAAAACAATTCCGTTAGCTTATATGATAGGATTAAAAGCACACTACAAAGTAGCACACGAATGTCCTATTGATTTTCCTTATTAACACTAAGATTTGTCAATTGTAGCATATGAAAATAAGGGTCTTTCTCGCAGAAAATTGTTTTATCTAACTACTTAAAATGTCACAAAAATTGGTTGATGTCCTGACCAGCCACCGAAAAATAATTATTAGACTGACTTACACTAATCTAAAGTCTACAAAATTTTATAAGCAAACACTAGACACACAGAGCTACACTTCTACAAATTTTTGGGATTTTTGGAGTTGATTTGCTATTTAAATTAAATCGAACAAAAACAGGATAGAAACAGATATTAAGTAGCTCACAAATTAAGAAAAACGAGTTAGGGGTATTGCTATCCACCACCAAATAATCATGCAAACATGTTATGTTTCATTAAAATTCCTTTTATTTCCGAATGAAGATGCTCAAGTTGGCTCAATGTTAGAACTCAACCTATTACTCTTTATTACGTAGTATGTTAAGAGAATGGCGTTTTCAACTTAACTTAGTCCCTAGCATGCAATCTAGAATGACGTGTTCATAGATTTAACAAGTAGAAATCATTAAGAACGAAAAGAGTTTGAGTCATCACAAGGCATCGTAAGTATTGGCGTTGTCTTACTTATCCTAGAAATTGGTTCACATGTTAATCGCAATTAACAAGTACTACTCTAGAATATATGTAGGTCCTCATTCAACAAGGTCAGGCACACACATATTCATAGCATTAGAATCCTAGATATGCTTACTACGTATACATCCATAGAAAACAAATAAAGAATTCATCAATGAGACAAGTAGTGAACCAATTTTCATCCATTCATAAAAGTAATTCAACGAAATGTCATAACAAAATTGCAATCATATTCGGGGCTTCAAAACAGCCCCTAACTACTAAAAATTTAGTTACACACAATCCTTAAGTTAAAACAAAAGATAGACATGAGTTTGAGAAGATAGAACCGAAAGAAATCGACCGAGGCCTCCTCCCCCCTTCCTTCCTTCCCCAATAAAAACGGACCATCGATCACAATCTATAAACATCGAGTATAGAATCATGTTTTATAAAATCATAATCAAGTCGCTGAAAACTCCGAAGGAGTTACCCAGACATCCAACGGCTCTTCCCATTCAAACCACCAAGATTCTAAAAAATCATCGTTCATATGTGCATTAAAAACTAGGGCTAGAGGGACGCAATTCGGTTGAAGCCTACATATGTAACCAAACAGGAAGTGGCCCCCCATTGCGGCTTAACCAAGCAGAACCACCCCTGCAGTAATCAAGTAGACAATGACCTTCTATCGCGGATTAACCAAGCAGAGTCACTCCTACGCATCTGTTAGGCAGTGATCACCTATCGCGGATTAACCAATCATGATCACCCCTAAGTGTGTGTGTGTGTGGCCACACCAAAGATATAAGGATCGCCTATCGCGGATTAAGCAAGCACGATCCACTAGTGAATATGGTCCCCTATCGTGGATTAACCAAGCAGGACCATGGTCCTCTATCGCGTATTAACCAAGCAGGACCAAGATAACTAAGTAGGTAGTGACCCCCTATCGCGGATTAACCAAGCAGAGCCACACCTACGGAACTGTTAGGCAGTGATCACCTATCACGGATTAACCAAGCATGATCACTCCTAAGTATGTATGGTCATAAGGATCGCCTATCGCGGATTAACCAATCATGATCCATAAATAATATGGTCCCCTATCGTGGATTAACCAAGTAGGGTCATAGTCCCGTACTAGCCCTCAATTTACAAAACATTTCAACATGAAATTCGAATCACTTTGCCACACATTTTACCAATCCATGAAGCAAGCCACATTTAATACAAATAGATTGATGACCAATTATAAAAGAATCACATTTGAACACTAGCACATTTATAAAACCATGGCATATCCACAAAGGATATCAATATAAATAATTGGGTAATCACCATACCACAGTTATTAAAGTCACTTACCGAGACAAGTCCGCAAAGCTTCACTGAGTCTCTAGTAATACTAATTTTAGTAATTCAAATGGTTCAAGACCTGTGGCCAAGTCCAATTTGGCAGGGAAACCCCTGAATTTGGGCACGAACCACCGGAACCCTAGAATTTAGGTGTTCTCGATCCGTCGCCACCAGTGCTCTACCGCCCCAACCAAGGCTTGGGAAATGTACTTAGGTTCACTAGAGTCCATTGGTAGTGGTGGTGGTCGGAGTTAACTTCACATTTGGTGTATCAACACCACGAACCCGCCACACCTTTTGTGCGGTATTTATTGTTTTCAAAGCTCATTTCACCCAATTTTTGGGTTGAAATAGGTAAAGGCAGGATTATGGAGTATTTCTTAGGAGGTGTCACAACTTAATTCACCGGAATTTGGCCGGAAAAATCATGGGAAACCATTGTTTCCGTCAAGTCGGGTCGGGTTGGGATGAACACCCGTTTCCCCCTCTTTTTTTTTTCCTACTCTCCTTTCCCTCCTTTCTTCCCCTCCCCATTGGTCATCCTCCCCTCCTTTTCCTTCCCGCAACTTCATCCCCTTCTCTCTTCCGCTGCCACTTGGCAGCATCCAATCCTCTTCTTTTTTTTTTTCAAAAGCAAAATGTCTATAATTTATTCGTTATAGTTCCGTTTCACGAACGGTTTGCGGCTACGCGTTCATGAGATCAAGCTCTATTCAAAATATAAATTGTGGCCTCAAATAGTCTATGAATTTTAAATAATTAATTTACAAACTTCAAACTTCGTAACTAGTTTAATTAAACGTTAGGCTAGGAGGAACCCACGTTTTCCTCACCCTCTCTGCCTATCTTGAAAACACTTTTCTTCTTTCCAACTTCCCCATCTCTGTCTCCTCTATGTTTCCCTTTCAACTCCTTTTTTTCTCTGTTCATATCTTCTTTCCCATCTCCATCCTGGTTGAATTGAATAAATCCCAGCAAACTCAAATAAAAAGTGAATATTTCAGACCGAAAACAGAAGCCAAACGACCGCAGAAAAATGCGGTCAGAATCTGGGTAACATGCTAGAACATCACCATATCTCAAAGGTTTGATATTCATAAAACCTGTGTAAGCTCTAAAAAGCTAATTATTTTGTTTAAGATCAGTTTTGTACAAACAAATATCATTTAAATGTCATTACTATCAAATTGATCACCAAGAACTTGCAAAAAAAGATTAAACTTTTACTACAAAGCATATACAGTCCAAAACCATGTGATGACCTAAAAGGAAACACACTTTCATCTCAAATTTAAACAACTCATAAAACCCACGAATAATTTTTTGTTCAGCCAATACTTTCTCAGCCAAACACATTTTATATTCAAGCGCAGCCAAGTTAATAATTAACAATATATTAACATTGATTAATTAGCATTCAAGAACTCCTCCCAGATGAAAATACAAACGAAAATTGGAGATTGCCCAGATGACTAAATTATCAAAGAACAGTAACCCAGAAGTTAAAATCGGAAAAACCTGAAAACTTTGTAAGATTTGATCGACACACAGTAATAGAGTTCATACCTTTTTTATGAGAGAAAAAAATAGTAGTCACAGCTGCTGCAACTGCTTTCTCTAAGTTTGGAGTTTCTGGGAAATTTATACTCTTTTAGCCGGGAAAGCCCCAACAAAGCACCACAACTGACAGCAAAACGAAATCGTTAGGGTTTCATCCAAATTAGCAAAAATCCTAAACAATCATTATAAAACACACCTTAGCTAAATAAGATTGATTCTGCAGAGATCTGAAGACAGGCCGCGCCCAAAGGGGTGGAGATTGGCCAATATTCCGGCCACAACCCGGAAATCCCAGATGGAAAAAAGGACAAACACTGCGAATAAATTCGCAGGATTGAGAAAATTTAGCAAATGGACGTTGATAACGGAGACCAGAAATATGCAAAGGCTGGAGAAGGAGAAAAGGGAGTGCGAGATTGAAAAAGATGCAGCTTGCAAAATAAGAATGGCGAGAGAGAGAAGAGAGATAGAACTCAGAAAAAACAAAAAGCAGAAAAGTCGAACAGGTTTGATGATCGACAGGTGGAGATGATGGGCAAAATAGCCATTTTACTGTGCGAAAATGGGAAAAAAGAACAGAGAAGACCATTTCAGGGGGCATTTTCGTCCGGACACTATAGATAAACAGTAACCAAAAGCTGGGTTTTAATATATATAACTGGAAAAAGTGTCTGTGCATTACTTAAAAATATTTTGGAAATATATCCATACAGAAAACAAAGGTCTCTTATCCTTTGAGTATCAAAACCTTTTGTTTTGAATCAAGATCGCTAATTCTAAACTACAGTTCCAAAAACTATTTCCAAACTGTTGGACATCAAGAAGAACACTAATTTTGAAATACAAATTCGATTCTTCTCCATGTTAAAAAGCATGTAAGCAGAGTCAAATGACATAGTTTCTATTACCAGAACATAGAGAAACAATAGTGCTATGTTTCATCGTTTAAATTAGTAAACTATAATAGTTTTAATAAGAACAATAGTTGAAACCACCACTCAATTTCCTAGTATTTCCATTCTAAAATGAAACAAAAGGACGTAGAAAGATGGATCAGATACACCTGATTTGGTGTCTCGAAGATCATCACTTCCATCTTTTCTTTTCAAAGGAATTAGTTGCTACCAATGTATATACAAAGGCTTTCTTGTTTTGATCTGTTCTAAACGTATGCCTAATTACTTGGCGGTTCATTGAGAGGTTTAAGATGGATATACAAAAGTATAAATAGATTAGATATAATCTTTCGACATGCCTCAACTGAGCCAAAGAACAGGTTAATAGTATGGAAATTGTTAAATCTAATAATGAGTGACGGGAATGGTCTACATATAGATTTAACAATTCCCGTATTGCTAAGGTGTTGTGGAGAGGTTACACCTTTGTTGGGGGCATGTTGACTTATACTTTTGGATGTCCAACTTAACCCTTGAATGGGCAAGTAAGTAATTGGTCATGTATTCAGACCAATTACTTGCTTGCCCATTCAAGGAATTGGTCATGTATTACATGTACGTGTCGGCAAAAAAAACTTCTATTTCGCAGCCACACCTCCACATCCACCACACCATGGAGGGGGTGGAGGCCGCCTAGGAAGGAAAAGCTTTATTAATTTCAACCAAATAGAAACTACCCTTTTTCTTTTGGTTTTTGATCATTCTATTATATGGTGATGTCCTTGCTAGGCTTTTGATTGATAACCAAAGAGGCGGTAATCCGGCAGCAATGATCTAGTCAAACCGTGGTGGTTCCTCGTGATGCGTACTGTCCTACACGTTCTTGGGTTGGGATACATTTTGAAGTCTACGGACGGCGCAAATGTAAACCTCAGTAATTGAAAACAATCACATAAATTGAGATTTAATTTTATAAATTTGAGTACAGAACCATTAGGACCCTACCCCTTTGGTAAATACAATAATTCAGCTCCCGAACTTGACAGTGGCAGAGCAGTTAGCTCCCATGAAAGACATATTCTGAAATCACAATAACCAAACATTAGGATCACGAATAAATCAAATCAATATAAAATAGAGATTGACTAATTATATTAAACTTATCTGTAGAATACGGAACACATAGTTATGAAAATGAAACCATTGATCCTTGCGAACAAAGTAGAAGCATTCTTCTACTTCCAGTACCTCCCAGTGAACTCTACTATCAAAATAGGCTTGTAGTTTTCGTGAGTTTCAGTTGGTATGGAAGCATGGACTATTCTTAGGTTATATAGTTAGGGTTTCAACCAATTCCTCCCTATTATCGGAAAGGATATCAACCCAAACCATATCTAATCAATTAGAGTCCCATCATGACTCTTATTCCTTGTATTTACTTAATAAAGGTCCATAATTGATCGCATTTAATTAGGACTCCAATATGTTTATTTCCTTAAGGCACTGAGAGTCCTAGAGTTTTCATTAACTTGATTGCCAAGTCAATTATTTCTTCATTTATTCTCGGCATAATTAATTGTCATTCACAAAATGGTTTTACATTCTCCCACTTGAATGTCAATGAGAATACCTCAATGAGATAAATATATATGGTGGTCACTTGAGTCCACTAAAGTATGCAATCATACCTTTCAAGTAACTTTTCACTTTGAGACTAAGTGTAGAACCAAAGAAAACAAGGGCCAATGCACACATTGGACAGTTCCTTGCAATACATGATTACATGCACACTTAACTCAAAGTATATGTTACTAACAAAGTCATGATATCAAGAGCTAATAGTCAAAACAGTAGCTCACAATAGTCGAACTGAAAATATGAAAATATATTTCAGTACAAAAGTAGTTTACAAAATAACTCAACAAGGTTGGTAACAAAATCCAACTTTTCTATCAATTTAGAATATAATAAGAGAACAAGTAAAAAACGACATATTGTTTACAAAATCAGGACCCCTTATTAAAACTTACAAACAAATTTAAACAAAATTTACTCTTAAAGTATTAGCCACTAACACTTCAAATTTTTAACACAAAATGTAATCTCTTCCACTAATTAACAAAGACAAAATTATATAGATAAATTATTATTACTCCCACTAATTAAGAGAGTAAAACAAAACTTTGTAAATGTCTACAAAATGAAACATATACCTTTCAAATACTCCCATTAGCAAAACATTAGTCATAGGATCGAGAACATAAAATTTGTGAGCTCAACACCTTTATTCTAGATATCTGTAGGGAAGTGACTCTTGTGACTGAAAAACTATACAAAATCATTTGGTTAGTTTTGTTCATTTAACATTTGACAGAAACAGAAAACTTTGACTAAATGTTTTCTTATTGCATCAAAAGCATATAATTCCATAATCATCTTTGGACAAAAACTAATTATATTAGTATTGCATAGCTAAAACATAAAACACAAGGGCAAACGTATATAGCTTCAACACTTTTGAGCAGATGAAGTATATACAATCTTGTCAATTCCATGTTTCACTATACATTGATTTATAGTTGTACTGAATAAGAAAACACTTTTGAGCAGATTAATTATTCATCAATAACATATAAATCACAAGCCCAATTTCTTGAACAACAAACAATAATTAATAAGCAAAACACTTTTGAGCAGAATATACTCATTAACCCTTCTTGAATTTCCTACGAGATTAGTTGCGTATATAAAATATAAACAAGTATGATAATGTACGTTTTATCTTCCAAAAACAAGTATGATAATGTACGTTTTATCTTCCAAAACTATGACCATTAAAAGCATGCAAAATTGATGAGTGTGAAGCCCATAATACATTATTTCTCCCACTTGGGCAAACACTCAAAATTGCAAGATTAAACACTAGAGAAAGTGGTTTTCATATAATAAAATATAGGCTAGTTGAATCAATAAAGATCAAATACATAATTTTCTTTTTATTTTTAAAGTTGGTTAGAATTAAAAAGTTTCATAAATGAAAACTTATGCAATGGCTACAAATTTTATTTTATTTTAGCGTATGAGAGAAGACTCACATATGTGTTACAGATTAGGTCATAAATTAAAATGAAACCTAATAAGAGAATTCAAACTCAAAATTTATGTTTTAATTCTAAAACAAGGTTGATTAAAATAAACACTTAGATATCTTAATAACATCAAATTTTCAACAATAATTTTAATCCAATTTAGAACTCAGAGAAAATTAAGGCAAAAGATTGGCAAATTTACCTACTCATTCTAGATTATGCAAGATTCATCATGGAAGTAGTCGAGTTGTGGAGGATCGAACCAATTGCAAATTGCATGATTGTTACACTTTTGGGCAGAAACTAATCATGCAAAGAAAATACTTGCATAACCAGCCGAAACATAAAATATACAAAATACATATAGCTTCAACAACTTTGGGCCAATGAAAATATGTTTGAAGTGTTGTAAACATTCCTAGTTGAAGTGTGATTGTGTAAATCCTAGATTAGATTTTATTCTAGTTATCCTTTCCTATTGTATCTTGTATTCCTTGGGGATGAAGGAATATCTTCTCTCCTTTTATTACTATAAATAAACGCACAATGTAGAAGGGATAACAACACACACATTCCCCTAAAATTCTACAAACACATCTCTCTTTCTTCTCTTTGCTGCCGGCCCTCTCTCTCCTTGTCAGATAAAATAGACCACAACATGTTATCAGCACGCTCCTACCGCTGTGCTTAGGAATTTGACGTTAGAGAAATTTTCTGCATCAAACCAGTTCATCCATATCATCACGCAATCAGGTTCTTTCAAAACAACGGTTTTTATCTCGATATTTTTTCAACCCTGATAGGATGAACATTCACCATGATGCATGACCCAACTTTACGTTTTACGAATTTTAGATTCTACATAAATTGTGTATGCCTCATAATCATAATTGTTGAATTATGTGAATTTGATATTTGTCATGAATTGCATCAAATATATGTACATGCATTAAATTAAAATATTCTTGATTTGCATATGCATATAATTGAAGGAAAAAAAAAATCCAACACGCCGCCTGAGTTCTTTGAACCCATGACCCCGAGCAAGCATGGAGCACCAAGCTCCCCCCCCCCAGTTGGAAACTCGACACCCATGGCGTCCCAAACCTAGAAAATCCACATCGCATGAAGCGAAATCATGGCCTTGCCGTGTAATTTTCTGCATAAATCCGACATAATGTCATGATCTTTGATCCAATCTTACTGAAATTCCTAAAGAATTTCATCTAATTTCGAAGAAATTTCAGTTTAAATTTCTTAGGCTTTCACCGATGTCGAGGTACCCCCTCCATCCCTCGGACCTTGCTCGCCGTCAAACTTGTACCGAGAAATCTTTCCCAAACACAGCCGTCTGCAGTGGCAGCTCTAGTCTTCATCCCCCGGTGATTGCACCCAGCTCCGGCTGAGGTGTTCTAGTTGAAACCCTAAGCCCCAAATTTTTGGGTTACCTCATCTCGGCCCGCGGAAAAGAAAAAAAAAACAAACCAATTTTGTTTTCTAGGCTCGCCTGAAACGGCCCGCGTAAAACAAAACAAAAAAAACATTTTTTTCCATGTTTTTGTTTTTTGTGCTTGCCTGAAGCAACCCGTGTTGAAGAAAAAAAATTATTATTTTTTGGGTCTGCCCACAGTAGCCCATTCCCCTTGCCCATATCTCCCCGTGAGCCTACAGCTCACTCGTGACCCCCCCAACCTATATTTTTGGGCTTGAGATATATGGATAAAAAATCGCTCAACCCACCTGAGGGTTTTGGCCTATATTTTTGGGCCCCAAGCTTCGATTATTTAATATTTTTAAATAATTTGGGTTTTATATTTTTTCACCCACACTCTAATTTGGCCCGAAGTCCAAATAATTAAATTCAATTATAATTGTAAACCTAAAAGTTATATTTTTTTGCATATTCTTGTTGCATATTTGTTTGCATATATATTTGCGTTTGCCTGCAGGAATATATGAACCTGAAGTTCATAATTATTTTGAAACCTGAAATATCTTATAAACATGCCTTATTTGAAAACCTGAAGTTTTTCATTTAAACACATCACCCATGAAAACCCGAAGTTTTTCATGCAAAATTAAACCAAATCATGTCTATTAGAACCTGTATGTTCTACTCCTACGTGAATGGATTGAATTTTTTCTCCATTACACTAACCACATCTTGTCCATCTATTTTGTGATTGGAACATGTCGAATTTGAACAAACTCGACTTCACCACTTTGGAGGTCTCTGGAAGGAACTACCTCAAATGGGTTCAAGATGTGAAGCTCCACCTCACTGCAAAGATCTTGTGTCCTGCCATTGAAGAAGCAACGGACTAGCCCGTTGGTGAAGCTGAAAAAGCCACTGCTATGATCTTCATCCGAAGACATATTTGTGACGCTCTGCAAACTGAATATCTTGCTGTGGAAGATCCACGTGTATTCTAGGTCGCTTTGGCTGATCGTTTCGATCACCAAAAGGACATATTCTTTCCTGAAGCAAGACACGACTAGCAGCATTTGCACTTCCAAGGCTTCAAGTTTGTGAATGAATATAATTCTGAAGTTTGTTGAATCCGATCACTTCTCAAGTTTTGCAATGAAACTTTGACTGAAGAGGATCTTCTAGAGAAGACCTATTCAACATTCTCTTCTTCTAATATTGTCCTGCAACAACAATATAGAGCTCAAAAGTTCTCTAAGTTCTCGGATTTGATCTCTGTTTTACTTCTCGCTGAAAAGCAGAACCAGCTGTTGATGAAGAATCATCAAGCTCGACTTACTGGGGCGACTGTTGTGCCTAAAGCACATTATAGCAACAACCAACGCCCAAAACGCCAAAAGAGGCGTGGTAGGGGCGGCCAGAAGCCATCCCACCAAGGTCAACAGAGTCAAGGCCTATCTAAGGGAGGAAACAAAGCCCAGAAGTGCCAAAACCTCTCTCACAAGGCCCCGAACTTTAAGAATAAGGGCAAAGCACCTGAAACCATAGACGCAGACATGTGCTACCGCTGTGGTTCAAAGGACCATTGGTTGTGTGTTTGCCGAGCTCCCAAGAAGGTTGTAGATGAATATCATTCTCGTTGTAAGAAGTTTGAATCAAACTTCATGCAAGTGGACGAACCAGAGACTACAAAGATGGAGGTTTCTGATTTTCAGGAGGATACCACCCCTATAGAAGATTACAATCTTAGAGATAGACTTATTTTTTAGTTGAAATAAGACAACTGGGGCCGAATTCCACCTAGTGGCCGAACCCCCTTTGTTTTTGGTTGATTTTTTGAACAATTTTCCCTTTATGTTTGGATTATTAGTTGGTGATTTGTTTTGGATAGTGACCGATTCAAATTAATTTTTCATTCTAGGTATGATTAGTGGGAAAGTTAGTTGTCTGGCAGATAGTGCAACCATGCACATAGTTTTGCGTGAACGCATCTATTTCACTAACTTCATACCTAATAATGCACCTTTGACAACCCTCTCAGGTCAATCCAACCTGATAGAAGGATACGGTAAGGCACGTATAATGTTGTCTAATGGTACAATCTTGACCATTTATGAGGCACTCTATTTGCCACGTTCCAGAAAAACGTTGTTAAGTTTCAAGGATATTAGAGATAACAATTACCATGTTGAAACCTACGTAGAAAACGGAGTTGAATTTCTATGCATAACTTCCTACGAATATGGCTAGAAGTGTATTCTAAAGAAGATGGAGCATATCCCGAGCGGTTTATATATTACGACCATACCCCCCATTGAATGCCACTATGTGGCCGGCCCTACTACTGGGACCGTGCATGAAATTACACTTTGGCATGATCGTTTGGGACATCCTAGACGAATAGCGATGCGCTGTATCCTCAAATCTTCACACGGGCATCCACTAACCCGAAGGTTAGGTTCGATCCAAGGAATCGCATGTTAAATATGTTCGATGGGAAAACTTATTACTAAGCCATATTATGACAAGATTCGTTCGAATCCTCCTATTTTTCTACAATGGATTCAGAAGGACATTTGTGGACCGATTCACCTTCCATGCAGACCATTTAGATACTTTATGGTTTTGGTTGACGCTTCCACACGTTGGTCGCACGTGTATTTTTTTTCCACAAGGAACACTGCATTCTCCAAATTATTAGCTCAGGGCTCACCACCCTGATTATCCAATCAAATCTATTTGATTGGATAATGCTGGAGAATTCACATCTAAAACTTTTGATGACTATTGCATGTCGGTTGGGGTTGAAGTTGAACATCCTGTATTCCATGTTCACACTCAGAACGGCCTGGCAGAGGCTTTCATTAAGCGCTTACAACTGATTACTCGATCGTTGGTCATACGTACCAAGCTCTTGATCGCTGCTTGGGGCCATGCAATATTGCACGCAGCAAAGTTGGTCCGCCTGAGGCATGTTGTGACACAACCATTTAATGCTATTCAGTTGGTTATCGGATATGAACCCGACATATCGCATCTGCGCATTTTTTGTTGTGCGGTATATGTGCTGATCTTGCCGCCCTTACATGCAAAAATAGGGCCTCAACGAAGGATGGGAATCTATGTCAGATATGATTTTCCTTCAATTATTCGTTGCTTAGAACCTTTAACAGGCGATATGTTTACCGCTCGTTTCGCGGATTGTCACTTCTATGAGACAATCTTCCCGTCGTTAGGGGGAGATAAGAACGTCAACGTTCCTGAAGAACAGCGCGAATTATCGTGGATGACTCCCACTATGTCTCATTTAGATTCTCGCACTGCTCAGTTTGAAACTGAAGTGCAGCGCATATTAGAT
Source organism: Malus sylvestris (assembly GCF_916048215.2). Classification (NCBI taxonomy): domain Eukaryota; kingdom Viridiplantae; phylum Streptophyta; class Magnoliopsida; order Rosales; family Rosaceae; genus Malus; species Malus sylvestris. The sequence goes on from NC_062264.1 coordinate 28,438,744, forward strand.
CTTCAGAGCATAGCTTAGAGCATGCCAGATGCTTTCACCGATCTAGTGCACGTGACAATATCACATATTCCAGCTGCAAATAGGCCTGCAAAGATGGATGTACCAAATGTGCAACAGACTGCCCTCCTGGAAGCCCGGGACTCCAATTCTGGTGATCCACGTACATTAGCAGCTAGCTAATCATCTGCCCCTACATAAAAGTGTGGCAGACCACTTGGTTCAAAGGATTCACACCCTCGGAAGAGGAAAACCACGACACAAGGTCCTTAAGAGCCTCATGTGAATCCGACTATCGCTTACTTATTCTGCTCAACTCATGAGGAAATTCTAGATTATGGAAACATCCTTGAAGAGACGAATCCTCATCTTGAGAATCATGAGATTTCTGTCTATTATGCTAGCTTAGATGATGTATGGTGTAGAAATGAGATGATTGTCGATGATGCATTAACATGTGCAGTAGCTACTGAGATCATGTTGAGCAATAACATTGAACCATGTTCCGTTGATGAATGTTGACGTAGAACTTATTGGTTAAACTAGAAACAAGCAATCCAAGTCGAACTCGATTCGCTTGCAAAACGTAAGGTGTTTGGACCTGTAGCTCCTACTCCTCCACATATGAAGCCTGTTGGCTACAAGTGGGTTTTCATTCGGAAGCGTAATGAGAAAAACAAGATTGTGCGTTACAAAGCTCGTCTTATTTCACAAGGCTTCTCACAACGCCTCAAGATTGACTATGACGAAACTTATTCACCCGTTATGGATGTGATTACTTTTTGCTACCTTATCAGTTTAGTAGTTTCCGAAAAACTAGATATGCAATTGATGGATGTAGTAACCACGTATCTCTATGGGGATCTTGATACGGAAATCTATATGAAAGTTCCCAAAAGACTTACATTGACTGGTTCAAATATTTCCAAACCCCAAAACACGCTCTCAATTCGGCTAAGGCGTTCACTCTACGGTTTGAAACAATCCGGAAGAATGTTGTATAACCGTCTGGGTGAGTATTTGACTAGTCAGGGATATGTGAACAACAAACTATGCCCTTGTGTGTTCATTAAAAAGTCACATTCCGGATTTGCAATTGTTGCAGTACATGTCAATGACATAAATCTTATCGGAACTCTTGAAGAGCTCGCAAGAACTGCCGCGCACTTAAAGTTGGGATTTGAGATGAAAGATCTAGATAAGACTCGATATTGTCTTTGTCTCGAGATAGACCATTGTTCAGATGGAATCTTACTACATCAATCGAACCACACACAGAAGGTGTTGCGTCGCTTTAATGAGGATAAAACAAAGCCTTCGAGTACTCATATGGTCGTTCGATCGCTAGATGCAAAATGAAATCCCTTCCGTCCGAAGGAGGATGATGAAGAGATTTTGGAACCTGAAGTTCCTTATCTAAGTACGATATGCGCTTTATTGTACTTAGCTCAATGCATTAGACCCGACATCTCCTTTGCTGTTAATCTTTGGGTAAGATATAGTAATGCACCAACACGCAGACATTGGACTAGCGTGAAAGACATCTTCTGTTACCTTAAGGGTACTACATATTTGGGCTTGTTATATTCTTACGAATCCTCGAGTGGTGCCGCACCTTTTGCTCCTCAAGTTGATTCTCGCCTTGTTGGTTATGCCGATGCATGATACTTATCTGATCTGTACAAGGCATACTCTCAAACAGGCTGTGTCTTTACCATTGGAGGCACCGCAATATCTTGGAGGTCAACTAAACAGACCTTAGTTGCCACTTCGGCTAACCATGCTGAAATTCTCGTCTTACATGAAGCAACTCGGGAATGCTTTTGGTTGAAAGCGGTAGTGGGCCATATTCGAAGCTCCTGCGATCTTTATCCCACCGTTGATGTCTCGGCAACGATCTTTGAAGACAACGCAGCCTGCATCGAATAGCTCAAGAAGGGTTATATCTAATGAGACAACACCAAGCACGTTACGCCAAAGTTTTTCTTTTCACATCAACAACAAGCATTAGAATATTGAAGTCATGAAAATCCATTCACAAGACAATCTGGCCGACCTCTTCACCAAGTCACTGCCAAAGACGACGTTTCAGAAGCTTGTTCATGGAATTGGTATGCGTAAACTTTCTTAGTTGTAACTTTGCTATCTCTTTTTGGAATTATGTCAAACTTAGGGGGAGTATCCTGTAGATACTTGCTTGATCTTAATGTACTCTTTTTCCTTACGATTAGGAGCATTTTTCCTACTAGGTTTTTGCTACCTAACTAGGTTTTAACGAGGCACCCACCTTAGGCTGGTCATATCCCTGATGATGTCATCTAGACGTTTCTTTTGACTTTTACATTTCTCACGCATTTTTCATTAGACTATGGATTTTGTCCCTACTCGGGTTTTTGCCATAGCCTTAGGTTTTTTTTTAGTGAGACTTACTACTTATGCAAGTTCCTACCTTATTGAGAATAAGTGTTGTTCCTTAGAATCAATGGCGATGAGTCGACTTCCTTAACTTCTGCATGATGCTAAATCTACCTTGAGTATTTTACACACTCAAGGGGGAGTGTTGTCAACATTCCTAGTTTAAGTATGATTGTGTAAATCAGATTTGATTCTAGTTATCCTTTCATATTGTATCTTGTATTCCTTGGGGATGAAGGAATATCTTCTCTCCTTTTATTACTATAAATAAAGGCACAATGTAGGAGTGATAACAACACACACATTCCCCTACAATTCTACAAACACATCTCTCTCTTTCTTCTCTTTATCGTCGGCCCTCTCTCCTTGTCAGATAAAATAGACCACAACAAGAAGTACTTTATGTTGTTATAATATTAATTTATAGTGGTAAATGATTTCCTGAAATTCCCCTTGGGACAAAAGTATTCACCATATAAATTAGAATTCTAATTTTCCAGAATAATCCCTTAGAACAGTATTAAATAATTGTTTTGTAGGATATTCAATGATTCTCAAAAGATTCAATCAAACGCAAAAGTATGTCGTTATTGACATTGAACAATAGATTTCTCGAAAGAGGAAACATGTTTATTCAGTTATTCGATAGAGACCAAAATAATCAATTAGTAAACTGATATCACTTTCCAATTTATTTATTTATTTATTTTTTGTCTCAAAAGACAATGATTATCATAATCATAATTGACGACCAAACAAAATATTGGTTTGAGCAAAATAAACCAATATATTTTTTTACAACCAAATTTAATCAGTGTTGCTTAATAAAAGTCATTAGTATTGGAATTTGCATAAGATAAGAACAAATAGGACCAATTAAACATGTCAAATAATTGATACCACACAAATCAGTGAAAACAATATTTCAGAACATGTTTTCGAAATTCCAAAAATTCAGCAATACTACTTTAGTTTGCAAATTCACTCTAAAATCAATTCTTGATAGATTGTCATGAAACTTTTCAAGTACAAAGTAAACATATTGATCTGACATATTCCAAAATTTCATAATTTTTGACGTTTAACAAGTGTACTAAAATCAAATTCGAAATGGGATGTGCTGCAGAAACGAAAAACATTCTGCAGTACATACCCGAGACTAAATAATTCACCAAAACTTCAATCTTCCTCAAATGTGTATGAACATTTTCAGAAATAAAGTAGACATGTAAATTTATTGTCACCCAAAGTTCCATGATTTTTTCGATTTTAAAAGTGGGCTAAAAAAATTGAAATGGAATTTGCTGCAAAAACAGCATAAATTCTGCAGGCAGTCCTGAGATTAAAAAGTTCACCAATTGTTGCTCGTCAAAATTTCCAGATTTTGAAATAAATATCTCAATGTATATCATACTAAAATTTCATGAATTTATCAATTACATAAATATATAAAAATAATATTACAAACACACTATTCTGCAGAAGTCTGCAGAATTCCAGCAACATGGTATCACACTTAAAAATTTACCATAAATCCATTTCTTGTCCAAAAGACGTGAAATTTTTTGCATGTATAGAATTCATTATATAACATAACATGACATAATTTCATCAAAATTGGAGATAGGAAAATTTATCAAATTATTGTTCTGGAGCGGTGAATGAAATTTACAAAATCTTCTAATCAAATCACAATAAAATGAGATACATATGCATTGATGAGAATTTGGCTAAACAGTGACCATTCACTATATATTTGCTACACAAAATGCAAATAGGTAACAAAAATTCATTCTTTTGGTGATTACAACAAACAAGGCATCCCTTTTCACCAGAAAAGAAAAGGATTTAGTCATACAGACAACTTCGCTTAATCAGCAAAATATCCAAATTTGGTAACCATATCAAATTTCAATGCAAAAGCCACACTAGTCCTTTTAATTTATTATTCAAAAAATTATGGACCAAACTACAATATTTAATCATGCAATCAATAAGCCAATGTAGTTAAAATATAAGTTACTATAGGCAGAAAATCTCAACATTACCATAGTAACATACTTCAATTCTTCTCTTCAATACAAGGGTAATAGATTCATGAATAATAATAGAAAGTGAGCAGAAGCATGAAAATCCCAGAAACATGTAATGATAGGATTATTTTATAACAAAAAGAAAATTTGAGAGGATCCATGTATACACAAAAAATGAGGGAAAATAATCCGTAGGAGGAGTGTATAAATTAATCCGTGTATAAATCCCATGATATCAATTATTGATAAGGAATCATGAAATTAACCAAGAAGGAACCCAATGGAGAAGTGTATATGTATCCTTAGTCGCATATATGTTTTCACAATACTAAGACTTATCAATTATTGATACATATACACCTCTCACAAACTCATAACAAAATTCCATATTAATCTGTAGGAGGATTTATATATAAGAGTTCGAAAATAATTGATATCATGTCATTTATACAAAAGCATAATTCAATTAAATCATACATATGTTTCCTAATGGCGAGTGATTCTCGCCGAAAGACTCCGAAAATGACCAAAATTTTAAACCTGACCATCGACAGCGTGAGTAGTGACTGGAGAACGGCTTGCCCCTGACCAGTGTGTGAGAGAAAAATTTGAAACACCATGAGAAGCCATAGTAATTATTATTGTAAATAGGATTCCAAAACAAGGAACCCACTGCCCAGCAGCAACAACAATGCCATCCAAGTCAATCTTGATATTAATCATATTAAAATAATTAAATCAAACTATTTAGATTCAAATTGTGACAAGCCTCCAAACTCCAGAAATTGATAATATACACACATATTAATTAAGATCACAACAAATTAAGAAGAAATTATCAAATTAACCAGGCGAAGATCAAAATTCAATGCAAAATTGTATATATATAGCTTTCATCAAATGGGTATAGAAGCAATCAGATTTGCTTCTTAGTATCACGACATGGCTAAGAAAACTCATATTTACGTCTTTTAACTCATAATAAGGTTGTAAGGAATCATGAAATTAACCAAAAAGGAACCCAATGGAGAAGTGTATATGTATCCTTAGTCGCATATATGTTTTCACAACACTAAGACTCATTAAGTAAAACCCTAGCACGATAAAGCAGCGGATGTGTTTAATCATCTATGAAATTATAATCAAACACCTTACGTTTAATTCAAACCCTAAGCTTGTTGTGTGGCTCTAATACCACATATAAGACATATTCTGAAATCACAATAACAAGATATTAGGATCACGAATAAATCAAATCAATATAAAATAGAGATTGACTAATTATATTAAACTTATATGTAGAATACGGAACACATGATTATGCAGATGAAGCCATTGATCCTTGCGAACAAAGTAGAAGCAGTCATCTACTTCCAGTACCTCTGAATGAGAATCCTAGAGATTTCATTAACTTGATTGCCAAGTCAATTATTCCCTCATTTATTCTCGGCATAATTCATTGTCGTTCGCAAAATGGTTTTACATCCCGAACTTGATTTCTCAGACGATTAGGATTACAGAAGAAATCAGCAAACACCTAGTTGTCGTTGAAACCCACTTTGCTTGACATGATGTTTCACAATCTGCATGCCACATATATTTGCCAATAACACGATTAAGGGCCAAAAAGTAGTTAACTAAATCAATATAAGCATCCGTGTGTGACAGAGAACCCAAATTTGTGCGACAGATGTTGAAGGACTACTTCAATAGGAAAGAGCCAAGCAAGGGGTTCAGTCCTGATGAGGCTGTTGCATATGGTGCTGCAGTTCAAGGTTAAATAAATTTAAGGTTTGAATCAGCATATACACACATACATGTTTAAGTGTGGTGCTAAGTGTTGTACCAATAACATTTAAATAAATGTGAGGTTCGAATCAGCATTACCTCTGAATTTATCATCATGCGTAATAATCTAAATGTTTCTGATGTTTCACAAATCATGATACCACTCAATCTAGTGTGTGAAGTTACTTTACACTCGGCAAGTACATACACAGGGAACAACAGTAAGTTCTGAGAGAGAGAGAGAGATTTGTTGTGGGGGGGGGGAGGGGAAGGGAGGGCTTGTTTGACACTGCCAAGCTATGAAGCATGGATACAGATGCGGATACGGCGATACGATACGACACAACACGGCGATACGGAAAATCTCTAAAAATTAAGATACGATACGCTATGGATACGGCAAATAAAAATGTATATAGCAACAAAAATATACATTTTAAAACATAATTCATAATTCAAATTCAAGTACATTTGAGTTATTAGAGAAGGAAAGTTCGAAATCTAATCCTCTTTATACAGTAGAAGAAGTGTGAGAGTCGTATTCATGGTTTTAATTAGAGGGAAGCTCTGTGTATTTAGCAACTTTCAATTATAGATGTCTCCTATTAATTTTATCCTCCTCATTACCTTTTTTTTGAAAGTGTAAATGTATCTTAAAAGCAGGATACGTGTATCCTAAATGTAGGATACGCATATCCATCATGTCAAATTCGTGTCCATCAATCAGGGTATGTGTCGGACGAGTATCCGAGAGTATCGGACAAGTATCGTATCCGATCACGTATCGGATACGGGATACGGGACCAAACAGAAGTATCCGTGCATCATAGCTGCCAAGCACTGTACGTGAATTTCAACAGGGCAAGGGATAAGTTCATTACTTGATATAGAATCCTTGAGTCATTCAAAGTGTGTCCATCCATCTTGTTGGGCAATCGAAAATCTCTCAACTTAAAGCAGAAACCGCATCTTCCTAGTCTACTTTCACCTGAAAACAACACACCGGCAATGGTATTGGGCAATACGTACACATCAGCAATGTTAAAAGTTTGTCCCCGTGCTAGCTGTAGATTGCAAATATGGCTTACCAGTTCGAGATGGCTCAGCAAAGCTCCACGTAATAAATTCTTGAGCTTGTTACATTCATCTACCATGTGGCCCGAACTGATCAAAACCTGGAAGCTTGGACCTTGAAATCATACTTCTCACCATTTCCATAAGGGTTATATTTCTTCTCTCTGCTACTCCATTTTGTTGTGGGGGTACCAGGAGTGGTGTATTATGCCACAATCCCTTGACTTTCAAGAAAATGAGCAAATGGCCTCTTTTGCTACGCAGCCTCTGTGTGCCCACTACTACAAAAGGGGATAACATTGGCGGTGTGAAAACCGACAAGAAACCCCGATTACTGTCGGATTTTAACCAAAAATCCGACATTAAATCGTGCAATGTCGCATAGAGGAACCGACACCAATGCTACCGTCACAAAAGGGTATTGATGTCACTTAGCCCCCTTAATCCGCCACCAAGAAGCAAAGTAATATAAAATAAAAAACAACAACAGCGTCGCTTAAAAGTGACATCGAAGCTTGCGTCGGATACAAGCGATATTACGTATTGACAATGACTGTGGAATGGAACAAACTGGTGTCGGTTAGGACCGACACCACTTGATAATTGAATAAATAAAATAACCACTATAATGTCGCCTATAAGCGACACCACCTAATAATTGGTTTTTTTTTCTCTCTTTCCAGAACTCCTTTTTCTTTTTCATCGTCTACTTCACCCTCTCTCAATCCTCACCTTTTTCATCGTCCTATTCCCTACTTTTCTTCACCTAACAAAAAACTGATAGAAATGTTATGTTTTCATTTCATCAAGATAAAATTATACAATGGTATACATATATATACTAGTGATTCACTAGTTTTAGTTAACCAACTAATTACAAAAATACCCAACCAATCACTCACTAAGTACAACACTGCCATGACCATCTTATAACAAACTTTAACCAACTTTGCTTTTAACAGTTTTATCCTTATTATCCCCCCTCAAACCTAACTGAGGTAACCGAAGAGGGAGTTTGTTCCTAAGGAAGATGAACCGAGGCTTGGACAGAGCTTTAGTACATATGTCTGCAAGTTGATCTGCCGTGCAAACAAAGAGAACTTGCACTTGATTTGCTAGCACCTTTTCCCGGATATAGTGATAATCTATCTCCACATGTTTGGTGCGTGCATGAAAGATGTGATTTTTAGCCAAGGATATTGTAGAAATGTTATCAAACCAAAGCTGCGGGAAAGAAGAAAGAACTAGACCAACATCAGTCAGCAACTTGCAAATCCATGTGAGTTTTGTTGCAGTTTTGTAAGGGACCTATATTTAGCCTTAGTCGAGGATCTAGCCACAGTAGGCTGTTTCTTTGCACTCCAGCTGATAAGAGAGTCTCCCAAAAAGATGACAAAACCACTAATGGATCTTCTGTCAATACTGCATCCTGCCCAATCTGCATCTGAGAATGCAGTGAGAGTGAGAGACTTTGAACACTTAGGAAACCATAGACCAAAAGATAAAGAGCCCTTAAGATATCGAAGAATGTGCTTGACTGCCTGGAAATGTGATTGCTGAGGTTTGTGCATGAATTGACAGACCAAATTCATTGCATACGATAAGTCTGACCTGGTCCAAGTTAAATACTGCAATCCACCAACCAAAAACCTATATTCTTCAGGGTTATGAAGTAGAGGAGATTCATGATCCAATTTAGTGGTGCTAAGTGGTGTAACACAAGGCTTGGATCCCTCCATATGAGCTTTAATGAGTAGATCAAGAATATATTTGGTTTGAGAAAGCAATATGCCCGAGGATGATCTTTTTACTTCAATACCAAGATCTTTGACAGGGAATAAGGCACTGAGTTGAGTAATAATCTCTTGACAAAGTTGGGAATTGGGACCAGTAACAATAATGTCATCAACATAAACGAGAATGAAGATCAGAGCTGGATCCCTTTTAACAAACAGAGAATAGTCATTCTGAGAACCTAAGAAACCCAGAGACTTTAATGCAATTGTTAATTTCCCATACCAAGCCCTAGGAGCTTGCTTCAAACCATACAGAGACTTATGCAAATGACATACATGAGTTGGCTTTGTAGGATCTTCAAATCCTGGTGGCTATATCATAAACACAGATTCAGTGAGATTACCATGCAAGAATGCATTACTGATATCAAATTGATTTAGAAACCAATCAAACTTGGCAGTCAAGATGAGAAGAAGCCTAATTGTAACCGGTTTAGCAACTGGACTAAATGTTTTAGTATAGTCCAAACCTTGTTGCTGATGAAATCCTTTGGCAATAAGCCTTGCTTTGTACCTATCATGGTATCACCCACCTAAAAGTCTCACGACATTTTCAATCCTCCTTTTCCCGCTTCTCTCTCTTCTCTCTTTGCACCGCCTCCTAGGGTTTCACTTCTCCGATCACTCGATCAGTTCAAGCAATTGATCGTAATCTCTACTTCTTCTTCAAGCTATGGCGACCTCTGCAACTCCATCTTCCGATTCAGATTCTCCTAATTCCAACCTTAATTCTGCCATTTCTAACCCTAATTCTACCATAAAAATGTTATGTTTTCATTTCATCAAGATAAAATTATATAATGGTATACATATATATACTAGTGATTCACTAGTTTTAGTTAACCAACTAATTACAAAAATACCCAACCAATCATTCACTAAGTACAACACTGCCATGACCATCTTATAACAAACTTTAACCAACTTTGCTTTTAATAGTTTTATCCTTATTAAAAACGCCCATAAACCCAGAAATGTTTTTTTAATATACGATTCTTTTTCGTATTTTCCAAACACTTTTATAACCCACGAAATAAATTTTCTGAAGAGCCACGTAATTGATTGCAAGGAGGAAGAAAAAATTTGTCTGATTTCGTGTTTGTTATGAAACCATGAAACCAAGGGAGGGAGGAAGATGAGAAGAATAGTTTGGATCGATCACCGCTTGAGCCGTCTCGTGAAGATCGGAACTTGAAGGCTCGAGGAGCAGCCCCTAAAAGGGAAGCTGTGAAGACGGCATGCTCGTCACTGCAGTGTTGAAAGAAAAGGGAGAGAGGCTGACGTTTTGATGCGAAATACAGTTGTTGTTGCTGCGGTTGTTGTTGTTGTGGTGGTTGTTGGGAGAAGAATGAGCTTCTTCGCTGAAAGGGCTATGAGGGTTGTTGAATTTGAAACGGAGATAGCTGCTGCTGCTGCTGCTGTGGCTGCGAAGAAGGAGCTACTTTGCAGAATGAGTTGTGTACTCTTCCTTTATATTTAGAATTTTGTGCGGGATGTGAAAATTTCAAATTTCAAAATGTTTGAAATTTTTGTAAAAGTTTTGATTTTGTGACCCGCCTTTTTAAATTTTTTAACTTAAGTATATATGAATGTTTTAAAAAGGCGCAAAATTTAAAAAGGTACCTACAAACTTTACACACCAGCGAATGAAGTGTCGACACCGGGTTTAAAATATTTAAAAAAAATAAAATCTATGTCGCTCAGAACCGACGCAAGCTTTAAATATTTAAAAAACTAAAATCTATGTCGCTCAAAACCGACGCAAGCTTTAAAATATTTAAAAACAATAGTTAGTGTCGGTTATAAGCGACATGCCTACTTTATGTCGCTTAAAAGCGACACTGTTTTACTTAAAGCGACGCCAGTATTTAAAAATTATTAAAATGTATGTCGGTTATAAGCGACATTAAATGTTTACGTCGGTTTAAAAGCGACATCATGTTCAGTAGGTGTTGCAACTGTCTAATCTGCCACTATATTATATTAAACCGACACCACTTATTGACACTATAAGGCCCTTTTTTAGTAGTGGCCTACCAAAATACTCCCCTCCCTTATCTGATCTAACAATTTTAATCACATGATTTAACTGTTTTTCAACTTCACTTTTAAAGACTCTGAAACATTCAAGAACTGCTGATTTCTCACTAATAAGGTAAATGTAACTAAATCTCTAGAAGTCATCTATAAAGTTCACAAAATAGATATTCCCACAAATGGTTTTGATAAGGAAAATGACCACAATGTCTGTGTCTGTGATTTCGAGTAAGCCATGACTTCTTTTAGCATCTAGTTTTCTAACATTAGTCATCTTGTATTTCATGCAATCAACAAATTCAGTAGCAGTTTTAATGTTAATTGCAGGGATCAAGTTTAATTTAGATAACTGGAAAAAATTTTCTTTGGAAATATGTCCTAATCTCATGTGCTAAAGCATGAAAGTTTGATCAATACCATGCATCTGTTTAGTTGCTATATTTAAAACATGCAGGTTTTCAAAATCTATAGTGCATTGTAATTTCCATAAATGGTCATGCAAAAATGCTTTTCCCTACAATGTACTCCTTTTAAAAAATTTGACACATTCATCATCTCCTATAAAAACATAGCCTTGTTTAGCCATCTTTTCCCCCTCATTTTAGGCACATATAACACATCATTCAATTGCATTGTAAAACCAGTGTCTAGATTCAATTTGATAGTACCTATTGACTCCACGGACACGTTGGTTCCCTCCCCTACAAAAACATTAAAACTGTTTGTTTTCTTTTGCTTTTTAAAACCATGCAGAGAATTAGTGATATGCATAGATGCACCAGTATTAAACCACCTAGAGTTTATGGGAATATCTATAAGATTTGACTCCTCACAGACATAAATACCATTAGATCTCAGCCAATCCTTGAATATCTCATAGTCATTTCTATAGTGACCCTTAGTTTTGCAATGATGGCATTTAACTTTCTCAATGTTTTCCCGTTTTCACCTTAAATTTGTTAGACTTAGAGGAATTGAAACTTTTAGCAGGCAAAACAGACTTATCATAAGTTGGAGATTTAGAAGGTTTACCAAAATTTGCTTCCTTCTTCCCTTTGGTAGCTTGCACAAAATTGACAGTCTCAGATTCTTTGCCTTTCTCTTGCTTTTGTCTGTTCTCTTCTTGCACATTTTGAGCAATAAGTTCATCCATAGTCCAAGTCTTTTCTTGAGTATTCACTACAAAACAAAGTGTCATTAGCAATGGTCAAATATTGTCGGAAAAGGGATTTTGACATCGCAAATACTTATTTCCGACGGGAAAAAGCCCTCGCTGAGCGTCGAAAATTGTCCCATTGGAAATACTTTTGTTCCGACCAGCCGTCAGAATTAATGCATTTTCGAGACACATGACTCGTTAATAGTTATATTTATTTTGGAAATGAATGTTCAAAATGGCAAACTTATTTTATTTTCAATATGGAATTTTGGTCGCAAATACTTATAGAGTTGTCGAAATACTTTTCAAGCAACGACAAATGCTTTTTGCGATCACTTTTTCCTACCAAACAATTGTGTCAGAAAATCTTTTTCCAACAAAATCATCTTTTTTTACGAGAGTGCACAATCATTGCAATTACAATTACCGACCATACAAGGTTGTCGAAAATACATAACGGCTTGACAGAAATAGGCACAAAAACATATTTGTTATGATCAAGCGTCGTCGAAAATATGTACTTCCAATGGTGAAGCTTTGTCAGTAATACATATTTGCAATGGCAAGCTTCATCAAGAATATATATATTTTCGACAATGAAGCCTCGTCAAATATATATTTGCAATGATGAAGTTTCGTCGGTAATATATATTTGTGATGGTGAAGCTTCATTGGAAATAAATATTATTGATCATATTTAGTCGTCGCAAATTTTTTCATAACCAATATTTGGTTGAAAATGGGTTTTCCTATAGGAACGTCTTTGTTAGAAATGTGCACATTAAAGAGGAATTTACAATTGAAAAAGCTATTATTCTATTTATAATTAAATTATATATCAAAATTAAAATATGATAAAAAAATAGGTATGTAATCGTTACTAATAAATTAACCAAACCATTGTATTAAATTTCTCAATATCCAAGCAAGATTATTCATAAAATTATTTTAAAAAGAAAATGGACAATAGTTAAATTGGAAAAAAAAATGAACAATACCCCACGAATAAAACTTAACAAGTTCAAATATTTGGTAATATCAAAATGAAAGTATGATGCACTACTGATCTTCATGTTGAGTATCTGACCAACTTTCAACATTCTCCGGTCAAACAAACAATAAAGTGAGTAAGTAAAGAAATAATATATTATTCAACAGTAAGACAAATATTAAAAATGAAATAAAACAATTTACCGTAGAAGCAGATGGTCCTGAGCGTGCATAATTATTTGAGTTGTTTGGCATCAGTTCTTCAACTAATTCTTGCAAAGAATTCAACTTATCTATTAAAGTGTTGACTTGATCCTTCAATTGCTCATGGCTTTCTTCACGTTCTAAGCACATACGTTTATTACAACTTTGGCTATTTGAGGGATATGCATCTTTAGTACTAAAGCCAACACCTACACCAAGAAGACGACCATGACTTGGGCCACCAATCACCTCCTTGTATATAACCCAATCATTTACTTCATTTTGTTCTTCCATAGCAGTATTCTTTTTGTCCTCCGTTTTTTCCTTCAATAAAATTGTAATATGTAAGCATAGGTAATACACACATGTAAAAAAAAAAAGATTGAAATTATGATAACATACATAAAGTTCTTTAGCCTTTTCACTTGCCCAAGTTTCTTCACCTTCACTCTTACGCTTACTCACATGGAATTTTATTGCACCCTATTGCACGCGTTTTGCACACTTTGTTTCTGCATGAAAAAGAAAGCAAAATTAAAACTCAATCATCTCACAGCAAGCAGATACATGTACAGAAAATAATATATTAACCATCATAAGATGATATTTCTTATATTAAACTTTTACCTTCCATTCAGGTTTCTCCCACTTTTCAAGCATTTTACACCAAACATCTTTAGATACATTTGATGGGCAGTTAATGTATCTCTCCCCAGCAATCTTGTACTTGTGAAAAACCGAATTCCTCAATGTGCTCATCCAATCGGCATATCTTGTTTTAATATGTAGTTCAAAAGTAGCCCCCATCTCTTCTTCAGAACATGTGTATGTGTATCCAATTCCCTTAAAACGATCATACAATTCATCCATTTGCTCTTTTGGATAATCTTTAAATTTAATCCAAGGCCCTTTAATAACTTGATTAAAGAACACCCCTATAGTTCTCGTAGCATTTGTGGTTACAATCCTATGAAATTAAAATTAGATTAAAACGCTCACATATCTAAATAGTTAACTATATGACAATCATGCTTTCAGTGACTTGTGCTCATTACCTGCTATCATGTATTACAATCGGAGTGTCATTCCCATCTTTACCCTTAGCCTTCCCTCTACCTTTCTTTTTGGTAGGACCTAATCAATAAAAATAATAATTTGCTTGTATGTTTAATAAATAACCAATTACAAAAATGCACATTTTCAAACCGATATAAATAAGGTACCTTCGACACTTGAAGGTTGATTCTCAATAGATGTTTGTTGTGTCTCATGTATTTCGCTACCATGTGATGGTTGGGTAACACCAAGTTGGTCTGAAGAGGGTGTAGGTGAAGGAGTAGTAGTGTGCAGTGCTCTATTTTGACTCATCCCTCTTGTTGCCGTGGCTACAATTTTACAAAGAAAACACAAAGCTAAATAAAACATAATTATGAGAGAATTAGTTTCTTTTAACATAGGACAAAGTTTATAAAACAACCAATAACCTTTGAATCATGAAATTAAGCAAACGAAATATCACTCTCTTCTATCTTCAAGTATACTTTGAAGTTAGACTATACATTCCAATTTAATTATTTGCACCAAACGACGGCCAGCCTAAGCTTTTCCTATCAAATTGTAGCCCGCAACCTACTTTCAGCATTTGCGGCCGAAAAAAAAATTCCAGGATGATTATGTGGGTATTATATTATTCTTTTCCATGCTAGTGCAACTGACATGTAGTTCAGACAAAATCTGTTAAGACCACATTGTTGGGCCCTTTTAACCCTTGACCCAGCCCACTCTTGTTAGCTTCTAACTAAGTTTTGTCCAAGGCCCAGCCTTTTGATGCTAGGGTTCCTTTTTTCAAATGTATTTAAATAATATGCTGTATTCTGAAAAGGGCATGATGAATGAAATTGTCTTTCCTTTCTTCTTTCAACTCTTCTTCTCTCTTTATGATTCCTGCATAATCTGTCAATTTACTGTTTTCTCTGCTTGTGGACCGATTGGGCGTACCAATTGGTATCAGAGCCCGTCATTTGATGGGCAAAAATACCCAGTCGGCCACCTCTTCCGACCCAGATGCGGTAGCCGCCGAGTTAGACTCTCGCCATGAGCACCTGCGCACTCAGGTGGAGAGCGTATGTGATTCCATGGCAGTGCTTGAAACGCAACAAGCCAACCTCCAAAAATCATTCGACCACATGAACAGCTCGACCTCCGCTTTTCAAAACAACATGCAACCTAATTTTCAGCTTTTCAATCCCTGTTGCTCGAGGAGCTTCGACTTCTGAAATCGGGTATCCCTACTACCCAAACCACAAACCCACCCACCACTCACCCAACTCCGATTTCCACACGACCATCCACCTATATTCCCTCCACTTCATTCCGTTCATTATTCTCACCCCTTAACCCCACTTTCTCTGGTCTCGAGCTTTCTAATCCCCCCTCCCCAAGCCTCGCCCCGCTACCCCTATCCGTGTTGAACACCCGCACCACCCCTTCACCTACACCCATCTCTAGCTGTCCACCCTATTCTCAACACACCGCCTCATCATCAATTTTTTCCCCACCCACACACTCTACCGTCTTTCCCCAACCCCCTCCTTTCATTGTCCTCCACTCCACAGCTCCACCCCTCTTCTCTTCAACCCCATCTCATTCCAGTCATAATACAAGAGCATTAAAATGGAGTTGTTGTGATTTAACGGAGATGACCCTTATGGGTGGCTTGCAATGGCTTAAAGATACCTTGACTACTATGAGGTACCACCACATCAGTGGGTTTTAGTGGCAGCTTGTAATTTTGGGGCTGATGCTTCCATTTGGATGCGAGGTTTCAAACAACGATATGGTAGAGATAATTAGAGTCTCTTTGTTGAATTGTTGCTTCAACGCTTTGGGGGTGGTGACCGAGCACACATTGAACCACAACTCACTCACATCCAGCAAATAGGCACAATGGATAAGTACATTGCTGAATTCACTAAATTGTCATGTCGAGTGATCGATTGGACAGAAAACCAATTGAAACATGTCTTCCTCGGGGGCTTATGAGATGATATTTGTCATGATGTCCTTGCTCTTGAACCTGATTCCCTTCATCAAGCCCAGAAATTAGCCAAGATCTTTGAGACTAAAAACCAAGCCAAACGTGCATTCCGCCTAAATTTTCCTAGACACACCCAACCCTCGACAATTTCCCGACCCCTCCCAGTTTCCCCACTACATCAACAAACCAGCCCCGTCATTCACCATCCCACCACCCCACTACTCCCTTCAAAAGGCTCACCCCAGTTGAGGTTCAAGAAAAAATTCGAAAAAAGGAATGTTTCCACTGCACAGAACCTTTTGTCCCTGTTCACAAATGTAAAACCCCTATGATAGTGTTGCTGGACATCGATACCCCAGATGATGAACCCAATGAGTTCCATGATTGTCCATCTGAGGAAGACACCACCATCGACCCCCTGTGCCACATGCTTGAACTATTTTCCATTCCGGGACTTGGCATTGGTCATCCAATGCGCTTAACAGGTTCTATCAGATCCACCACTATCCGAGTTCTTATCGATTCGGGGGCTGCATGCAACTTGTTGAGCTTGGACATTGCACAACAATTGGGTTTAGACATTACGCATATCAGCTCAGTTCCTTTCACTACAGCTTCCCACAAAAAAGTCCATGCCATAATGCGAGCCCACAATGTCACCATATGCCTACAAGGTTAGAAACTTGTTGGTTCATTTCTCCTCTTAAATATCCCGTGCTATGACCTAATTTTGGGTGCTGAATGGCTTAAGTCACTCGGGTACATTCGGTGGCATTTTGGGTGCGTTTGGTACGTGGGACGGGACGGGACGGAACGGGACGAGGCGTTCTGTCCCGCGTTTGGTGCGCCAAAAATGGGTGGAACACGTTCCACAGGACAGATTTTGGGTGTTTTTGCGTCTCTCCTCCCCCCTGAAACGGGTTGTTCCACGTTTATGGAACACAATATTTTACCATTTTAAGACAAAGATACCCATGTCTTTGTCAAATATTACACCATCTAAATCATTCAACAAACCTTAAAAACAATCTTCTCTTCCTCTCTGCCGCTGTCTTCATTTCATCCTCCTAAAAAACTATAATTTCTCCTCTTTGACGATGTGAACTTGTTCATCCTTGCATCTCCCCTTTGCAACCTTCCTCCTCATCCTCTTCTGTGTAGCATCTCCGTGAACTTTCAGCTCTGCATCTCCGTTCCAGGTTCGATCTGATTGTGATTGTGTAGCCTTTCGGTCTCTCCGGTGCTGTCACTATAGCCAGGCCGACGACGTATGGAGCGCATACAGGCTAAGAAGGACATTTTTGAAATTCAGGGCGAGGTTGTCCAGCTCCGATTCCGCAAGGAAGATACGAGAAGTACTCCTCGTCTGACCCCCAGTACCACCACCATCACCACCAAGATGCTCCGCCGGTGCCGACAGGTATCCCGGTCAGCTCCAGCACTGAACCTTATTTTACTACTTCTAACGAAGACATGAGCTCCCACAATGGCCACTCCCATATGACCCACCCCCTATCCCGTCTCCACCCTCGTTCTCTCATCCCTTGGTCCACCAGCCTCTGCGACTGCTTCTCCGATTTCAAAAATTGTATGTATATATATAAATATATATGTGTGTATCCTACTACTATATATAAATATATATATGTGTGTGATTAATCTGTTAAAGTGATTTATAATAGGGTTTGATTGGGATGAAATATATATATATATATATATATATATATATATGTGTGTGTGTGTGTGTGTGTGTGTGTGTGATTAATCCCAAGGAAGAGGCTCGAAAGGCTCTAGATCTTGCCAGGGTGGCTGCTGCTGATCAGGAGAAGAGTTTGCACCAAAAAACGTTGCAGTTGGCTACTTCCTTAAACAGGATTGAGGAGTTGGTGAGTGAGCTTGAAAGGATTGGATGATACGATATAATGAATGATCTAGTTTGGTTTGGATTCATAATCTAGGGTTTTGAATTGGGATTAATTGTTCAAGTAATTTTTAATTCTGCTGATTGTCTGTTTTCTGGGTGTTTCTGTGTAATTAGCTTATGTTCAAGTAATTATTAATTGTGCGAAGTGTTGGATAATGTTTAATTGACTCTGGGATTTTGTTTACATTTAGGAAGAGTAAGGGCATTTACTATTGATTTGGAATTGAACAAGTAAACTTTAAACCTTTCCTTGGTGTTGAATTTCAAACCTCTACCATCTGCCCAAAGAATTTCATTATCTTCGACCAGATTATCGAAGTCAGATTATGTTCAATCCTGAAATTGCCCACAAAATTATTGGTCCTGTTTTTAACCTCTGTGCAGCTTACATCCAAGACAATCTGGGATTGATAACTTGTTGAAAGTTTTCTGGTTTTTAATTAATTGGGGTTTTCTTGTGCTTATTGTAAGGCATATGATGCATGGGTAAGTTAGTCTTTTAATCTTTAGGTTCTGTTCCGTCCTGCGCATACCAAACACAGAACGGAACAATCGTTTCGTTCCGTCCTATGCGTACCAAACATAACACGGAACCTTCGTTCCGTCCCATCCTGTCCCGTCCCGTCTGCGTACCAAACGCTACCTTTAGAAACAAAACCATGCTCTTCATTGTGAACGGCACAACCCACACTTTCCAAGGCCTTATTACGGCCCAACCACCATTGTCCCCATGTCACTTAGCCCAATCTACACCTCCATTCCCCACCCAACACCATACACCCATCACCACCTCTGACACCCACCTTACCCCACCACCAAATTTCCCCACCGACAACACCTTCACTATACAATCTATTCTCCCACCTGAAACACACATTTCCCTACCACATGATACCCATCCCGCCATCACCTCTTTATTGTCTCAATATTCCCACCTTTTCACGGTCCCGATCAGCCTTCCTCCACAACGACAAGTTGACCACAAAATTCCTTTGGTACCCAATACTAAACCCATAAACGTACGCCTATATCGTTATCCACATTCACATAAAGCAGAAATTGAAAGACAAATGCAAGAATTGCTTAACTCTGGAGTCATTCGCAATAGCAACAGTCCATGTTCTTCACCAATTCTCTAGTAAAAAAGAAAGACGAGTCATGGCGCCTTTGTATCGATTACAGGGCACTCAATGCTGCAACAATCAAGGATCGATTCCCTATCCCAATCGTTGATGAACTCTTGGATAAGCTACATGGAGCATCTATCTTTTCCAAACTTGATCTCTGATCCAGTTACCACCAGATACGAATGTGCACAGAAGACATACCCAAGACGGCTTTTCGTATATACGACGGTCACTTCGAATTCATGGTAATGTCGTTTGGCTTATCAAATGCTCCATATACTTTTCAAGCTTTAATGAATTCCATTTTCCGTCCATACTTACGACAATTTATCTTAGTCTTTTTTTATGATATACTTATGTATAGTCCTTCTTTACACACTCACCTCTCCCATTTGGAGCTTGTTTTCCAACTTCTGTCAACAAACAACTTGAGGGTGAAACTCAGCAAATGTTCATTCGGCCAACCCAAGATTGATTACTTGGGACACTCTATCTCAGGCCAAGGCGTCTCAGTGGACACTTCTAAAATCCAGGCAATCATCAATTGGCCCCAACCAACTTCAATCAAAAGCCTTCGAGGATTTTTGGGATTGATCGGGTATTACAGGAAGTTTGTGCATCATTATGGGTTGATACCAAAGCCATTGACAACCATGTTGTAGCAAGGAAATTTTGCTTGGTCCCCTGATTCAATTGCAACCTTCGAGAAACTCAAACAAGCCTTGGCAACTACTCCAGTTCTTGCTCTCCCAAATTTTACCAAGCAATTTGTTGTGGAAACCGACGCTTCCGAGATCGGCATAGGGGTCGTGTTAAACCAGGAAGACCACCCAATTGCCTACCTTAGTAAGGCTCTCTCAGGCAGAAACCTTGCTCTCTCTACCTATGACAAAGAGTTATTAGCTATTATCTTTGTTGTCCAACACTGGAGACCATATCTATTGGGACAACAATTTCGAATCATTACAGATCACAAGCTAATCAAGTACTTCATAAAGCAGCGTATTACAACTCCGCATCAACAACAATGGCTTGTTAAACTTTTGGGATATCACTATTCAGTGGAATACAGACCAGGTCTCAAAATAGCACTCCAGATGCCCTTTCCCACCAAGGTGAATCACCACCACTTATGGGCCTCTCCTCTCCCATATTTGATTGCATAACGGTCTTCCAACAGTCGTACGCCACAGACCCAGATGTAAAAGATGTATGGCTTGCTTTGATCACCTCCCCAGCCACATCCATCTGTGGGTTTTCTATCCTTAATGGCATCCTTCACTACAAGAGACGAATTTTCGTCCCATCCACTTCACAATGGCGTCAAAATGTACTTGAAGAATTTCATTCTTCTCTACAGGGAGGACACTCGGGATTCCTCAGGACTTATCACCATTTTAAACGCAGCTTTCTTTGGCCCGGTATATGAAGAGACGTGAAAACATTTGTTGCCCACTGCACTGAATGCCAGCGCCAAAATCAAGAGAACATCCACCCACTGGGTCTATTGCAACCTTTACCCATTCCAAGCTGCATTTGGCAGGACATTGCACTTGATTTTGTCGAGGGTTACCTTCATCACATGGTTACACAGTCATCTTGGTAGTCGTGGATCACTTAACCAAGTATAGTCACTTTGTTCCCATTAAACATCCATACACTTCAGCTTTAATTGCAGACACCTTCATCAAGGAGATTTTTCGCCTACACGACATTCCGAAGTCCATCGTCTCTGACCGTGATCCAACCTTTCTTAGTAACTTTTGGAAGGAATTTTTCAAACTCCAAGGAAGCAAACTTTTCCATACCTCCGCATATCACTCTCAATCAGATGGACAAATAGAAGTTCTTAACCGCACTATGGAACACTACCTTCATTGTTTTTCTGCGGATAAACCAACCCGGTGGTCATCTCTCCTTCCATGGGCCGAATGGTGGTACAACACCACCTTTCAATCAGCCATCAAGATGTTGCCATTCCAAGCTCTTTATGGCGTACCTCCTCCATCCATTACCACATACCTACCTGGAACAACTGCAGTCCAATCTGTAGATGCAGCTTTACAAGATCGTGATCACTTGCTTCGTCGCTTACGGGCCAACTTATAGCTTGCTGAAAACCGAATGAAATAGGTTTATGATAAAGGTCGCATAGAGCGTGAATTTATGGTAGGAGATTGGGTCTTCCTCAAGCTGCAGCCGTATCGGCAACAGTCTATAGCCATGCGCCATTCGAACAAACTTGCACCCAAGTTTTATGGACCATTTCAGATTCAAGAACGAATTGCTCTATGGTTTATCGTCTCCATCTCCCACATGACTCAAAGATCCATCCAGTTTTCCATGTCTTTTTGCTCAAAAAGCAGGTTGGTGCAGCGGTTTCTCCAAGTCCTACCCTTCCATAATTCGACCCCCACGGTTTCCTTCATTGGCAACCTGAACAAATCTTGGACACAGGCATGTTCAAGAACAAAAATATTGCAGTGACAAAGTGGTTAATCAAGTGGGCAGGTCTACCGACAGAAGATGCAACCTGGGAGGTCGCCAACGACATCATTGCTCGCTATCCAGAATTTCAGACCTTAGGGCAGGTCTCGTCTTAAGCAGGAGGAGTTGTTAAGACCACATTGTTGGGCCCTTTTAACTTGACGCAACCCACTTTTGTTAGCTTCCAACTAAGTTTTGTCCAAGGCCCAGCCTTTTGATGCTAGGGTTCCCTTTTTCAGATGTATTTAAATAATATGTTGTATTTTGAAAAGGGCATGATGAATGAAATTGTCTTTCCTTTCTTCTTTCGACTCTTCTTCTCTCTTTACGATTCTTGAATAATCTGTCAATTTACTGTTTTCTCTGCTTGTGGACCGATTGGGCGTACCAAAATAAAAAATAATTTCCAATGGCCAAGAACCCAGACTTGATTAGGCAAAGACAAAATCCCATTGTAGCTTTTCCTTTTGTACATATAAATTAAAATCCACATATAAAATTACCTTGTATATTTGCATGTTGGGTCTCTTGCATTTCATTGTCATGTAGTTTAGTGGTGGTATCATGTTGGTTTAAAAAAAAGTCTAGATGATAGACGAAGTGTGCTTGATGAATTTTTTTGGCTCCTTCCCTTTTTTGCCATATCTATCAATCATACAAATACAAGAAAATTAGATGCCAATAGTACCGAAAGATAGAAAAATGAAAAACAAATGAAACCATGAAAGCTAAAATAAAACCGACTAGAATTAGGGTTTCAATGGCAGAAGACAAAATATATACATAAACCCTAATTGTTAGAAAATCCCAGCAACCATGAAAAATGAATAAAATTGAAATTTCATATATACATAAACCCTAAACTTAAAATTGGCACAAGGAGAACTCATTGTCACAAAACCTAAACTGGACGAACTAGACAAACAAGATGACTTTAGGGTTACCTGTATGCTCACGGTTGTGCACTCTAAATATTGATTATGGAGAGTTTTTGTTGCCTCCTTTGAAGGTTGGAGGCATTAATATAAAGAATGGCATAGATCCAACCCTAATCTAATCAAGAGCACAATATCCTTTGTAGTTTCCCTCCTTGTTTTTTTTGGCTATGGGCGGAACAAATTCTAGGAAACATTTTTGGAAATTGTGGGAGAAAAGGGAGGGACATGCCAAAACCCTAATTAATTTGGAGAAAAAGCCAAACCGCTTAAATTCCATAAAAACAAGAGTTTGGGAATTGTGGGAAAAAGAAGAGGGAAGCCAAACCCTTATTTATTTCTGGGAAACGGCAAAACACTAAATTCTACAAACATTTTTTTTTAAATATAAAATAATATTGTTCCATACCATTCATTTGAGGAAAAGAGCTAAAACCCTGAACATTATCATAAATTAAGATTTGCAGTTTGGAAAATTAATTTGAATGATCCGACCGTCAAACTTAGTTTTATATACCTCGAGATCGCATATGCCGAAAATCCCAAAAAAATAGACATTCGAATATTAGGTAATGGGATGAAACCTTTCAATGGTTATAAATGAAAACTCATGATTTAATGGTTATTTTAACTCTGATTTTGATGATTTTTTACAAATAAACTTCTCAACCATATAAGCGTACGATGAATGAATTCGATCTTCAATTTAAAAATATTTGCACTAGTGGATACCACAAATTATTATGTTCTACTTAATGAAAAGTATAAAATAAACTCCAAGTGTTTATTGAATTTATCGTTTTGAAGGAATACACATTCTACAAAACCAGTTTCAATGATCCAACTATCAAACTTTTTTGTATATGCTTCAAGATCGTATACGTAAAAAATTGCAAAAAACAGACATTCAGTTATTAGGTAACGGGACGAGACCTTTTGATGGTTATAAACGCAAACTCACGATTTAACGGTGATCTTAACTCCAATTTTGATGATTTTTAACAAATAAACTCCTCAACCTTATAAGAGTATGTTGAACGAATTTGATCTTCAAATTTATAATTTTGTGTTTGTGAGTGTGTGGGGATGGGTTTGGGGGTGTTTCGGAAATATCTTTTTATTTGGGTCAAATTGAAAGGGATTAGTCTTGCTAAAAGCATTACTAAGAGGACTTTTTTTTCCATAAAAAATATGATTACTTCCGACAACAACTAATCACCCTTGAAAATATAAAAGCATTACCGAGATGACTCTTTTTCCCTCAAAAATATAAAAACATTACCGAGAGGACTTTTTTTCCCTCGGAAATACTAAATCAATTTCGTCAACATAAGTAAACCTTCGGAAATAACCATTCTATTTCCGATAAGAACTTTACTCGTCATTAATACAACTGGCACTAATTCTTCCCGCCAAACAAAAGTGCAATTCCGACGAAACTTGAGACTTTTTCCGAGGACATCATGTGTGATAGGATTTTTAACGTCTATGCAAATAGGGTCAAAATCACATGAAATACTTGCAAGAATACAAGAATATTGTAGTATAGATGCTTATGCAAGGTCGTTCTCCTCAAGGACTATTTTGATAAATTATGTATAAACAATTCCTAATTAAATACTTAGAATTGAAAATTAATAAAAGAGATACTCAAATTGGGTGATATTAAAAACGAATTTTAATTAAAAATAATATGATAAAAGAAAAGAGTTTTAAATACCAATTTATAAAAATACTAGGGTTCTACCATCACCTAGCAATCCTATGTATTTTTACCAATTACTTATGATCTACACATGCCACTTTGACAGTTAGGTTTTCCTAGTTTATATTCTACTTAGAACCTCCAACATAGAACGTATATCTAACATGCAACCTGTCCGGACGTTCGGATCAAATCTGAACATGAAAGACTCATTATGCTTTATGAAAACCCTCTGAAATACCATGCAACCCTTAAGACGTGGTATTCATCTTAAGTGAAATTACAATTATTAACCACATGAAGCCAACGTCAATTTCAGGGAACCTTCCGACCAAAATTGCATCAAATTACTTTTCTAAAGATCCTAATGGTGATCAGGCATTAAAACAATTAGATAGTTTTTATCACAGTGATCAATAATTCAAAGTATGCATGCAATCAATCATAAGCAATTGAACAAAAATCACATATTCATGCTAAGGCTCAAGGCTTCGCCCTAGCAAAAAGAATTAGTTACGCATATTCATAATTAAAATCATTGAAATTATTATTAGAATGAAGAAAATGATTGAAAACACCTTAAAGTAGAAAATCTCCAAAATCCCTAACAAAGTTCTTTGTCTTTGAAGTTGAATAATAATAACCGTCCCCTAAACTAGAGCTGCCAAACCCTTTTAACATCCTCCTAAAAGCCAGCGGCACAATCCCTGAGAACCAAGTCTCATATTTCCACTAGGAAGCTAACTATAATAAAATATATTAAAACATAAAACCTTAATTAAGTTAGGATAAACTGCACAGAAACTGTCCAGCCTCAAATATCCTCCAAATCCGACCTAAGATAGCTTGTTTTAAAGATAAGAATGTTCTGAACACGTCTCCAGAAGGCCACGAACATATCCGAGGTCATCTTGGGTCCCAAAAACGTAATTCAAGCCCAAAACATCACTATTCCAGCACCGCGCATCGCTCCCAATAATATCCATAAAACTTCTACAAAATTGATTAACACAGATCGTAGAGAACACACATTCAGTAAGGCAATCTTGTCAGCAGAAGCATTCTAATAAAGACAATCTATGTAATCAATTGGTTTGAACGAACACCTTATTAATCAACTTAATAACCTTCATGTTGAATAAGGAACTAATCTTGACGCCAATTTCATATTAATTCAGTCTAAATGTTAAACAATTCAGGAAATTGTAATAGGATTTCAAAATACATACCTTTTCATGAATGGTTTCAGAATCGTATCAATCTTAGCATCAATCTTGACTCAAATTTAGATTTAGAAGAGTGATAAATGGAAGATAAGATTCTTCGAAGGACACTGAGGCAGAGCCCTTTTTCGAAGAACACCATCAAAGGCAAAAACCCAGATCTCCTAGCGGTCAAAATTTTAGTTATTAAACTATTATCTAAAAACGACATTGTTTCACCATTCCTTTTTCAACGGCTCTATTATAAACAAAACAACATAGTTTTTGAGTTTATATATTTCTAAGTGCCCTAAAGCTCAGTTCGAAATCCAGGCAGTGAAGTTTTATGCAATCTTTCTTAATCATGAGTTGAATTCAATGATTGAAACCTTATGGCTCTGATACCACATGTAAGAACAAGTTTATAGGTTTTCATTCAAGAAAATAGGTTCACCCAATTGAATCACAACTTATACAAGACTATAGATAAACAAACACAAGAACGAAGAACCTTTCAAACTTACCTGCAGAATTCGATCCCGATGATGAAGCCATTGCAGCTTCTTGTGTTCAATACCTTCTCCTCTTTTACAAAATAGAATAGCCCTTCCAATCAATATGTCTTGGACAAAATGAGCAGTGCTTTGCAAGAGCAGTGGCTTGAACTATGTATAGTATTCCTCCGACTATTCCCTATCAAAATCAGCGTAGGATTCAAACTATACAAACCATAAAGAACTATGAGTCTAATTATAGTTCTAGCACTAAATTCTAATCCCAAAAGAATTGAACTATACTCAATTTTGTTATCCCAAAACAATGAAGATAAATAATAGCTTTTAACCAAGACTTTTCCATATCAATCTCAAACACTATGACCGGTTCTAGTTTATGTTTCATACTCATAATCTTACAAAGAAATCTAGTAATAGAAAAACCTTCATCGGAGAATTAGCCTCACTAGGACAATCTCACACAAAATATTTGAAATAAGTTCCATACCACACGCATTACAGGAAACATAATATTCAAATATTTTGCTGAAAAAAGTAAATAACGAAGTACATAATCAGTAGAAATCACTGAGGCTAAGAAAAAAAAGGGTACTGACATAAAATCATTACATTATCGACAATATAGATGACACCCCCGCTCTATATTTGAGGAAACCTAATGCATTACCCAAGAGAAAATGAGCACAATGATATTTTCTACTCTAACATCATCTCACTAATGACTGTGGGTTACGACTTATGACGATTATTTAGTTTCAAGTCCGTGGGGGTGGAAGAGCATAAGCTTCTATATATTTTTATCTACTCACTTCATCAATTGTCGTTGTGGAATATTTTTAAATTTCTCTTGGTACAATTGGAGGATCGGGTTATTTATTTTCTGTACATCTATCTCATGTTTTTTCAGATTGCTGAAATCTGTGCATGGTCAGCACCAGATCACAACCTGCACAGTTTGTTCCGTTTAACCCAGAACCTGAACGAATATTACTAAAAAAAACACAGAGAACAGGTTTTAGCATCTGATCCTTCACTGCAGGACACATTTCTGCAGGATTTGTTTGCTGATTTTGTGGACAGCGAGGTTACAATGGCGTTGCAATTGCCTGCAGAAGGCAGACCACTCAGAGAGTCATTGGCTGCCCGTGCTAATGATGTTCCTAATTGTATTATCTATCCTGACCAGGAAGATGGCGATGCTTTTGAGATCAAGCACCACATGCTTGAAATTTTACCAGCGTTTCGTGGGCTGCCTAACAAGGATGCGAACATACATAAAAAGGTCGTACCCAGTGCACAAGGCTCCCGCTTTACGCAGGGTCTGGGAGAGGTGAATGTCGGCTAGCCTTACCCCCATTTATGGAGAGGCTGCTCCCAAGATGCGAACATACATATTGCAAAATTTCTTGTGGGTTGCAAAAATATTTTGATTAGCGGTTTTTCCGTCGAATCTATTAAGTTACGTCTTTTCCCTTTCACTTTGAAGGATAAGGCAGAAACTTGGTTGTTCACTCTACCAGCAAATAGCATCACTACGTGGCAACAATTACATACAAAGTTCCTGAACAAGTACTATCTAGCGTCCAAGACATTGAATTACAAGCAGGAGATCATAACATTCACACAAAAACCGAACGAAGAGTTCCATGAAGCGTGGGAGAGATATATGGAGATGTACATAAAGTGTCCACATGCAAATATTGATTCAGATACACAAATGAATATTTTCTTTGATGGGCCTAATCCTACATCTAAAAGCCATGTTAATGTTTCAGCAGGAGGATCGTTGCCAAATAAATCTACAAGGGAGGCATTTGAATTATTTGATATGATGTCTACATAATCTCAACAGTGGGCAGCAGAACATTCACAGAAAAAGGGGTATTTTTGAGTTATCAACTGGTTCACCTAACATGTATGCACAAATAGAAAAAATGGAGATGAAAATTGATGCAAAGTTTGATATTGTTTTACAACAAATTGCAAATTCTACACAACAACCACCTACACCAACAGTTTGCAGTATTTGCAGCATGGCTACACACGACATAATGGGCTGCCCGTATAAAGAGTCCTACCCGGAGCTTGTTGAGCAACATGTTAATATGATGAACAGTTATCAAAGGCTAAGGAATGATGCATATGCAACTCATTACAATCCAGGATGGAGGGATCACCCTAATTTCAAATGGGGTGACAATCATAATAATGCAAAACCATTCCAGCATGCTCAAAAACCATTTGTTCCATCCAAACCATCTTTGGATGATCAACTTGCTACATTGGCAGCAACAACTCAATCATTCATAGATGGCAGCAATCAAAGAATTCAAAATGTTGAAGCATCAATTAAAAGTTTGGAGCAACAATTTGCACAGCTAGCTGCACATATTTCAAACAGAGAAAAAGGCAGATTTCCTAGTCAAACAGTGCCTAATCCAAGAGGACGTGAAGATTGCAACGTTGTTCGGACTTTACGGTGTGGAAAAAGTTATGATAATCGTAAAAATAGCATTAAAACTAATCAATAATCAGTGGAAATTTATGCTGAAAATACTACAGCAGTAGAACTCGAAGATTCTTCAGAAAAACAGAATCTGCCCGGTATAGAAACTGTCCCAAAACAAGTTTCTGAGCTTCTTTATAAGGCCCCAATTCCATATCCAGAACATTTGAAGCCAAAAGCAAAAGACAAGCAATTGAGGGACTTCATGCAAACCTTATCTAAAGTTCAGATTAACCTACCACTACTTGACGTAATAAAAAACATTTCATCGTATGCCAAATTTTTAAAAGATGTGTGCACACACAAAAAGAAGCTGATTGATTTTGAAAAAGTTGTTCTTACTGAACAGTGCAGCGCAATTCTACAGCATAAATTGCCACCCAAAAAGAAAGATCTATGGAGTTTTACAATTTCTTGCACTATTGGAAATTCTAATTTTAAACGTGCATTAATTGATTTAGGTGCTAGTATTAATTTAATGCCTTATTCTATTTTTCAGAGATTGGGCCAAGGAGATTTAAAGCCTACATCAATTATTCTTCAACTAGCAGATCGTTCTGTTACTTATCCTAGGGGAATCATTGAAGATTTAATCATTAAGGTTGACAATTTGTATTTACCAGCAGATTTCGTAATTTTGGACATGGACGAAGATTTGCAAACACCAATTATTTTGGGAAGACCGGCCCAAACATTGATTAATGTGGAAGTAGGCACTTTAACATTTAGAATTCAAGACCAATATGTGGTTTTTAGCCTATTTGAAGCTACAAAACGGCCAGAAGATCAGCAAGAATGTATGCGAGCATATGTGTTAGAAGGTGTTATTCATGCAGAAATTATGACCAGATTGACATCAGATCCGTTATTGAGTGTTTTACATAGTCCAGATACATCACAAACAGAGGATGCAGACATTTTTGAGTATGTAACAGCATTAGACAGTGTACCAGCCCAATAACCACGTTAGAGACATGTTTACGAAATCCTTGGAGAGCCAAAAACGCCCCTACAACCTTCTAAATTGCAACCCCCGACTATGGAGCTAAAACCATTTCTAGAACATTTAAAATATGCACATCTTGTGGCAGATGAAACACTGCCAGTTATTATTGCTTCAGATTTAACAAGCACAGAAGAGGAAAAATTACTGCGTGTTTTAAGAAAATACCAAGATACACTGGGGTAGACTATAACTGATATTAAAGGTATAAGCCCAGCAATTTGCATGCATAGAATAATGATGGAGGATGATGTAAGGCCTACAGTTGATGCTCAAAGGCAATTAAATCCTATTATGAAGGAAGTTGTGCGAAATGAAGTAACGAAACTACTTGATGCAGGTATGATTTATCTAATTTCTGACAGTAAATGGGTCAGCCCTACACAAGTTGTGCCTAAACGTATGGGTATTATAGTGGTTAAGAATGATAATAATGAGTTAGTTCCTACACGATTGACTACAGGAAACCTAATGCAGGAACTCGAAAAGACCATTTTCCATTGCCTTTCATTGACCAAATGTTGGAAGGGTTGGCTGGACATGCATTTTATTGTTTTCTAGATGGGTATTTCAGGTACAATTAGATTCCAATTGCACTAGAGGATCAAGAGAAAAACCACTTTCACTTGTCCTTATGGCACTTTTGCTTATCGAAGGATGCCATTTAGATTATGTAATGCACCCGCAACATTTCAACGGTGCATGATGAGCATATTTTCAGGCTTGGTTGAAAAAATTATTAAGATATTTATGGATGATTTCTCAGTTTTTGGGGATAGTTTTGATCTTTGTCTACCAAAATTTATCTCAAGTTCTTGAAAGATGTCAAGAAACAAACTTAGTGTTAAATTGGGAAGAGTGTCACTTTATGGTAAAACAAGGCATTGTTTTGGGACATCTTGTTTCAAACAAAGGAATTGAAGTTGACAAGGCAAAAATTGATGTTATTGCCAAGCTGCCACCCTCTACTACTGTAAAGAGCATTCGATCATTCTTAGGACATGCTGGGTTTTATCGACGGTTTATCAAGGATTTCTCCAAGATTAGCCGTCCTTTGTGTAACCTACTTGCTAAGGATGCCGCATTTAATTTTGATGCAGATTATTTAGCGGCATTTAAAAAATTAAAGACACTTTTAACTACAGCTCCTATCATTGCTGCACCTAATTGGAGTTTACCCTTTGAGTTGATGTGTGATGCTTTTGATTATGCAATTGGGGCAGTTGTTGGACAGAGAAAAGATCAAGTTCCTCAGGTCATTTACTATGCTAGTGGACATTAAATGATGCGCAGTTGAATTATGCAACCACTGAAAAGGAATTATTGGCAGTTGTTTTTGCTTTGAAAAAGTTTCGATCCTACTTGGTTGGGGCGAAGGTTATAATTTACACAGACCACGCTGCATTGAAATATTATTATCTAAAAGAGACACCAAGCCAAGGTTAATTCGTTGGGTTTTACTTTTGCAAGAATTTATTTATTATCACTTAAAATACTTGCAAGAATACAAGGTAATTGTAGTATAAATGCTCATGCAAGGTCGTTGTCCTCAAAGATTGTTTGACTAATTTGTAATTAAACTAACTCTTAATTAATTATTAAAACAGATTTTATCAAAGATTTGAGATTTATGAATTTAAAAAGTTTAAATTAACAATAAAAGAAATCTGAAAGTCTGGAAATAATGGCAGCAAAGGAGAAAAACATTTTTTTTTTAATTAACAATTTAGAGACATCTAGGGTTTAGCTGTCACCGTCACAATCCTAGGCAATTCTATCAATTACTTATGAATTTCCACATACATGCTCTGAAGGTTAGGTTTTCCTAATGCATATTTTCCTTGTGATGTTCAAGAGAAAATGTATATCTAACATGCAATTCGTCTGTGATGTTCAGATCAAATATAAACATGCAAGATTCATTAAGCTTCGTGAAAATCCATGCAACCCTTAAGAGTATGATGTTCGTCTTAAGTGAACTCACAATTACTAATCACAAGAAGCCTTCTTCAATTTCAGGATGATGTTTCCAACAGAAATTGCATCAAATTACTTGTCTAAATATCCTAATATTGATCAATCATTAAAAGAGAGAGATTGTGCCTAGTACAACTAAAAGCGATGGATCGTGCCCAATGGCACAACTAAAATAGATGTACAGAAGATTCTATCATGCCTGTTTGTTTGTTTTCACAAACCTGGTTTCATTTGTTGAATAGAATATTTATTTATGTTAGAATTTGAAATATAGAGTATAGTTCAAGTAAGAAATTATGCATCTTAGTGTATGGTAGAGTTTAATTAGAGTTCCAAATAAAATTAAACGAAATAATATTGTTTTAAAATCACATTCTAAAATATGAAGTTATACGTTAAATGCTCTGAAAAGATGTTGAGGAGAGGGGGTAGAGGTGGCAAGGCCATTAACGCCTGGCAAGATTTAAAATTTAGTTGTATGAGAAAATATTTTCTGCTTTTAAGACGTTGCAGAAGATCAAAAAAGTTCCTTCCTCCACCAGTGGTGGACCACCACTAATGCAATTGATTGAATATTTGATGCTTCCTATATGTATAGAGGGTAAACAGTCATTTGACTTTTTAAATTATTATTCCAGTTGAAATTAAACTTTTGAATAATTTTTTTGATAAATTAACCTCTTTAACTATTTGAAATCGGCAAATTGACCCCTTGTCAGTAGATTCCATCCACTATTTGGTTAAATTCAAACAAAAATTAGTCTTTCCTTTATCAATTCTTACTTGTCAACTATAACCACCAATAAACTTATGACACTTGAAAACAAAATAATGTGAAATGGTATGTTACGTAAACGTTTGGTTTTTTTTTATGTTTTCTTATTATGCTATATGTTTTTGAATTATTGTGTCCATGTGTCAAAATTTTGTTAGTGGTTATAACTGACAAATAACAATTGATGATCAAATGACTAATTTGCCCTTGAATTTGACAGAATTGATTCCGCAACCTAACGGCAAGGGGTGAATTGATTGATTTTAAATAGTTGAAGGGGCTAATTTACTAAAAAAATAGTTTACAATGTAAATTTTAACTGAGATAATAGTTCAAGAGGTCAAACCGTAATTTATCCATGTATAGAGGACTCTCATTGTCACCCCAAACGACTTGAAGGATAAAGAATCTTATTTTCTCCTCCTCTGTCATTCATCGATTAAAAAACATTTCTTTCTTTTTTTAAAAAAAAAATTTGTGGTCATTTTTTAGAGAAACTTTGAATTCAGTCCCTAATTATTAATATTGTCTGATTAAAATCTTAAAAATATTCAATTCTTGATCAAATTCTCTTAATATGTATTTTCATATGTTTGATATTAATTACTTAACATGTTATGAGATTTAAAATCCCATATTATATGACATATAAATTAAAAAAAATAGAAAATACTCAAAAAATTTGATTGAATAAATATATAAAAACAGGTAACAATATAACTTTAAAATAATAAATGTCAAACGAATCTACCCATGTGTTCAAAAATGATTAAAAACCCAATTTCTTTTTTATATGAACTCTGCATGCACAACATAGGGCTAGACATAAGAGACAAGTCACCAAACTCTCCGATCTAATGACAAACATGTCATGACAATCTTTTTTGGAAATTTTGTTTGACAAGTCACCAAACTCTCCATTTTACACTCGATCATCCAAGAGATTCACAAAGAAAAATGAAGAGGTCTGAAACCTAGAAAAAAGTGGAGCAATGATTTTTGAAATTTGGCCAAATTTGAGCTTTGATCTTGAATTAAAAAGTGAGTCTTAGTTTCTGAATTTATTATGTGGAGTAAGAGACATTTTGATCAATTCAGTTAGAATTTTCATTACTTTATATTATAAATTTGATTTAAGTTTATTAATCAATACTCATAATTTTTTTTTCAAAGAATAATATATTGGCGATTAAACATATGAATTCATGTTTAGCGGCAAAAACTTGCCAATTTCTTCATAATTTTTGTTTCATAAAAAAAAATTGTTTGGAAGAAAGGAAAGCTAGAAAGCGTTTTTTTCCCATCTTCTGTGATGGCAGCAGCAGAATAGAAGACAGCACAAAGGGTAGAGGGTATGAGGGCTAGTACTTACGTCTAACAATTTTTTTACGACTCATTAATGAAATAACAAGTTTTAAATTTTCAACGAGTCGATTTGTTATTAAATCATCTGTTAAGAAACTATTAAAGAGTCGAGTCATTATTGAATCACATGTTAATAATTCGTTACTTTAATAAATTTAATAAAACACAATATTTTAAGATAACGAGTATGGCACAAATCATCCATTTTAGTCTTACACATTTGGGATTTGATCGTCATCTAGCACATTCATTCATCAAGCCAAACATCATTTTTTCTCCCTTTCGTACTTTTTCCTTTTCTTTTTTAATTCACCACATATCAAAGTGACATAAATACCAAATTGCACTATAATTACAAGCAACCAACCTTCATTTTAACAACAGAAAACTTCATTCAAAATCCTTAGAAAATATATTTTTTTTTTTAGAGTAGTATGAAAAAACTAGCCACATTCTAGTCATGTACGGTTTTTATGTTTCCACATCATTTAACTGTAGTCTTGACAACCTACTGTTAAACAGTTATTTAAGTTACAACCTAAATTTTTTGAAGCAGAAAAACTATTTTTAAGTTATAATCTAAATTTTTTAAGTTAATTTTTTGAAGATGATTTTAGTGAGATAAAGTTATTAGAATTAAGATAAAGAAGACTCCGTCAAAACGAAGACCAAGACTAGGTAGGCTGGGAGCATAATGAAAGCATTCGGCAACGTGGAAGGTTTTCTCAAAGGGCACTGCTATTGTTGGGATTAAGTTATCATGTTGGGCACTGCTGGAAGCTGGAATTGAGTTGTCATGTCGACACAACTGTAAATAGTAATTCTCTTTTCAGTTTTTTTCATTTTTAAATTTCACCAAAAATCAAAGTAACATAAATACATTTAAAGTTGCACAACAACTACAAGTAACCAAACTTATGTGTTGTGATAGAAGATCCGAGCATGGAGGACACCAAAGAACCGACGGTTCATACGAATGCGGAAAAACAATTAAACATTAATTTTTTTTCATTTTTGCATAGAGGAGTTTGGCCTTGGATGATGATAGTGTAGGTACTGCAGCTTTAAGTTTTTTTTGTTATAACTTTGTACAAATTTCCCTGTTTGCCTTTGAAACGAGCATGGATCCTTCAGCTTATTGATAAGTACTCAAATCTTCATCGAGCATATTATTTCCGTTCCTTATTCACACAAACGCTTTGCTTCAATCCTTGAGCGCCTTCAAACAGACACATTCACACCACCATCATTACAGTCAGAAAAGGTGGCCGCAAGTGGTGTGAGTGCGTCTGTTTGAAGGCGCTCAAGGATTGGAGTAGAGCGTTTGTGTGAACAAGGAACGGAAATAATATGCTCGATGAAGATTTGAGTACTTATTAATAAGTTAAAGGATCCATGCTCGTTTCATAGACAGACAGGGAAGTTTGGACAAAGTTATAACAAAACAAACTTAAAGCTGCAGTACTTACACTATCATTATCAAAGGCCAAACTCCTCTTTGCAAAAATGAAAAACAATTCATGTTTAATTGTTTTTCCGCATTCGTATGAATCGGCAGTTCTTTGGTGTCCTAAATGCTCGGATCTTTTATCACAACACATAAGGTTGGTTGCTTGTAGTTGTTGTGCAACTTTAAATGTATTTATGTCACTTTGATTTTTAGTGAAATTTAAAAATGAAAAAAACTGAAGAGAGAATTACTATTTACAGCTGTGTCGACATGACAACTCAATTCCAGCTTCCAGCAATGCCCAACATGACAACTCAATCCCAACAGTATCATCGCCAACTCTTCTACTGCTATTACTACTAGCCCTTTGAGAAAACCTTCCACGTTGCCGAATGCTTTCATTATACTCCCAACCTACCTAGTCTTGGTCTTCATTTTGATGGATTCTCCTTTGAACTTAATTCTAATAACTTTATCTCACTAAAATTATCTCCAGAAATATTTAAAAAAAATTAACTTAAAAATTTTAAATTGTAACTTAAAAATAGTTTTTCTGCTCCAAAAAATTTAGGTTGCAATTTAAATAACTATTTAACAGTAGGCTGTCAAGACTACTGTTAAATGATGTGGAAACATAAAAACCGTACATGACTAGAATGTGGCTAGTTTTTTCATGCAACTCTAAAAAAAATACTTTCCAAGGATTTTGAATGAAGTTTTCTGTTGTTAGAATGAAGGTTGGTTGCATGTAATTATAGTGCAACTTGGTAGTTATGTCACTTTGATATGTGGTGAATTAAAAAAGAAAAGGAAAAAGTACGAGGGAGAAAAAATGATGTTTGGCTTGATGAATGAATGTGCTAGAGGACGATCAAATCCCAAATGTGTAAGACTAAAATGAATGATTTGTGCTATACACGTTATCTTAAAGGATTGTGTTTTATTAAATTTATTAACGTAACAAATTATTAACATGTGATTCAATAATGACTCGACTCTTTAATAGTTTCTTAACAGATAAACTAATAACAAATCGACTCGTTGAAAATTTAAAACTTGTTATTTCATTAATGAGTCGTAAAAAAATTGTTAGACGTAAGTACTAGCCCTCATACCCTCTACCCTTTGTGCTGTTTTCTATTCTGCTGCTGCCATCACAGAAGATGGGAAAAAAAAACGCTTTCTAGCTTCCCTTTCTTCCAAACAATTTTTTTTTCTGATGAAACAAAAATTATGAAGAAATTGGCAAGTTTTTACTGCTTTTGCCTCGTAAACGCAAAGGCAGCTAAAAATTCATATGTTTAATCACCAATATATTATTCTTTGAAAAAAAATAATTATGAGTATTGATCAATAAACTTAATACAAATTTATAATATGGAGTAATGAAAATTCTAACTGAATTGATCAAAATGTCTCTTACTCCACATAATAAATTCAGAAACTAAGACTTACTTTTTAATTCAGGATCAAGATCAAAGCTCAAATTTGGCCAAATTTCAAGAATCATTGCTCCACTTTTTTTCTAAGTTTCAGACCTCTTCACTTTTCTTTGTGAATCTCTTGGATGATCAAGTGTAAAATGGAGAGTTTGGTGACTTGTCAAACAAAACTTCCAAAAAAGATTGACATGACATGTTTGTAATTAGATCGGAGTCTGGTGACTTGTCTATTCTGTCTAGTCCTATGCTGTGCATGCAGAGTTCATATAAAAAAGAGAAATTAGGTTTTTAATCATTTTTTATTGCATTGATTAAAAGTTTATTTTGTTAAATTTTTATCGAAGTTTTTAACTTTTAATGAATATCATTATTTCAATTATAAATTATTTACATACCAACATAATTAAATTTTATTTCTAAAATATAATTATTTAATGTTAAAAACGTTATATTTGGTATATTTATATTTATGGTTAAACTTTGTATTATAAATTTCTATTTTTAATTTGTACCATTTTTTTTTAATTTTAATTTGTACCTATATAATAATTTCATTGTGTGCCCATATTTAAAAAAAAAAATTATACTAATAATTTATTTATAATGTACCTATTCTTCTTTATAAATGTACCACTTTGTTACATGTAAAATGTACCCTTTGTTTTTGTGAGTACCATGTTTTTAATGTAAGATGTATTTATTTTGTATTTATAATGTATACATATTTATAATAAAATATATATTTTTTTCAATTATTTTGAACACATGGGTACATTCGTTGGACATTTATTATTTCAAAGTTATATTGTTACATGTTTTTATATATTTATTCAATCAAAATTTTTGAGTATTTTCTTTTTTATTTTAATTATTTTTAATTTATATGTCATATAATATGGAATTTTAAATCTCATAACATGTCAAGTAATTAATATCAAACATATGAAAATACATATTAAGAGCAATAATGAGGTGAACAAAGTCAATAGACTTTGATAAAAAAATTGAATATTTTTAAGATTTTAATCAAACAATATTAATAATTAGGGACTGAATCCAAAGTTTCTCTAAAAAATGACCACAAATTAAAAAAATAAAAGAAATATTTTTTAATCAATGAATGACAAAGGAGGAGAAAATAATATTCTTTATCCTTCAGGTCCTTTGGGGTGACAATGAAAGTCCACTAAACATAAATAAATTACGCTTTGACCTCTTGAACTATTATCTCAATTAAAAATTGACATTGCAAACTATTTTTTTTAGTAAATTAGCCTCTTTAACTATTTAAAATCAATCAATTCACCCCTTGTTGTTAGGTTGCAGAATCAATTCTGTCAAATTCAAGGGAAAATTAGTCATTTGATCATCAATTGTTATTTGTCAGTTATAACCACTAACAAAATTTTGACACATGGACACAAAATAATTCAAAAACATGTAGCATAATGAGAAAACATAAAAAAAAACAAACGTTTACGTAACATACCATCTCACATTATTTTGTTTTCAAGTGTCATAAGTTTATTGGTGGTTATAATTGACAAGTAAGAATTGATAAAGGAAAGATTAATTTTTCTTTGAATTTAACCAAATAGTGGATAGAATCTACCGACAAGGGGTCAATTTGCCGATTTCAAATAGTTTAAGGGGTTAATTTATCAAAAAAATTATTAAAAATATCAATTTCAACTGGAATAATAATTTAAAGAGTCAAATGACTGTTTATCCTCTATACATATAGGAATCATCAAATATTCAATCAATTGCATTAGTGGTGGTTCACCACTGATGGAGGAAGGAACTTTTTAAATCTTCTGCAACGTCTTAAAAGTAGAAGGTATTTTCTCATACAACTAAATTTTAAATCTTGCCAGGCGTTAATGGCCCTACCACCTCTACCCCCTCTCCTCAACATCTTTTCAGAGCATTTAACATCTTTTCAGAGCATTTAACGTATAACTTCAAATTTTAGAATGTGATTTTAAAACAAATAATTTTATTTAGAACTCTAATCAAACTCTATCATACACTAAGATGCATAATTTCTTACTCTAACTATACTCTATATTTCAAATTCTAACATAATAAATATTTTATTCAACAAATTAAACCAGGTTTGTGAAAACAAACAAGCAGGCATGGCAGAATCTTCTGTACATC
This sequence comes from Malus sylvestris, assembly GCF_916048215.2. Classification (NCBI taxonomy): domain Eukaryota; kingdom Viridiplantae; phylum Streptophyta; class Magnoliopsida; order Rosales; family Rosaceae; genus Malus; species Malus sylvestris. The sequence goes on from NC_062264.1 coordinate 28,477,850, forward strand.
TATTTTAGTTGTGCCACTGGGCACGATCCATCGCCTTTAGTTGTACTAGGCACAATCTCTCTTTTTTAATGACTGATCACCATTAGGATATTTAGACAAGTAATTTGATTCAATTTCTGTTGGAACATCATCCTGAAATTGAAAATGGCTTCTTGTGATTAGTAATTGTGAGTTCACTTAAGACGAACATCACACTCTTAAGGGTTGCATGGTTTTTCAAAGGGTTTTCACGAAGCTTAATGGATTTTGCATGTTTATATTTGATCTGAACATCACATACGAATTGCATGTTAGATATATGTTTTCGCTTGAACATTACAAGAAAAATATGCATTAGGAAAACCTAACCTTCAAAAAATGTATGTAGATATTCATAAGTAATTGATAAAATTGCATAAGATTGTGACGATGACGGCTAAACCCTAGATTTCTCTAAATTGTTTATTTAAAAAAAAAACGTTTTTCTCCTTTGTTGCCATTATTTCCAAACTTTCAGATTTCTTTTATTGTTAATTTAAACTTTTTAAATTCATCAATCTCAAATCTTTGATAAAATTTGTTTTAATAATTAATTAAGAGTTAGTTTAATTACAAATTAGTCAAACAATCTTTGGGGACAACCTTGCATGAGCATTTATACTACAATTACCTTGTATTCTTGCAAGTATTTTCAATGATTTTAAATACCTTTGCAAGTATTTACAATTACCTTGTATTCATAGGTGCATTCCTGCAGAAGAGCAAGAAAGTGTTTTGACGTTTGCACATCAGCATGCTTGTGGTGGTCATTTTGGGGGAAAACGAACAGCAACTAAAATATTACAAAGCAGGTTGTATTGGCCTACTATTTTTAAAGACGCTCATGTTTGGTGCCAAGCTTGTGAATGTCAACGTGTGGGTAATCAATCCAAGCGGAATGAAATGCCACAGCAAAGTATTTTGGTGGTTGAATTATTCCATGTTTGGGGCATTGATTTTATGAGACCATTCCCATCATCCAATGGAAATCAGTACATATTGGTGGTTGTTGAATACGTTTCTATGTGGGTCAAGACCGTTGTAGCACAAACAAATCAAGAATCTGTGGTACTGAAGTTCCTCCAAAGCATTATTTTTCCACATTTTGGGACACCTAGGGCAATTATCATGGATGGGGGCAAGCATTTTTTAAATAAACAGTTTGCTTACTAAATATGGGATAAGTCATCGAATGGCCACTGCGTACCACCCTCAAACTTCTGGGCAAGTTGAAGTTTCTAATAGGGAAATTAAACGCATTTTAGAGAAAATAGTCAATGCCAGCCGCAAAGACTAGAGTGTTAAGTTGAATGATGCTTTATGGGCCTACATAACAGCATATAAAACACCAATTAGGATGTCTCCCATTCGGCTTGTTTATGGTAAGGCGTGCCATCTACCTATGGAGCTTGAACATAAGGCTTACTAGGCAATTAAGGAGCTTAATTATGCATATGATGCTGCCGGAGAAAAACGGAAATTGCAGTTGCATGAGTTGGAAGAACTCCGAAATGATGCATATGAAAGTGCAAAGATATACAAAGAGAAAACAAAAACATTCCATTACAAAAACATTCTCCGTAAACAGTTTCAGCCAGGTCAAAAGGTTCTATTTTTTAATTCAAAGTTGAATTTGTTCCCTGGAAAATTGAAATCTAGATGGCAGGGTCCCTACATAGTTACTAAAGTTATCCACATGGGGTTGTGGATATTAAAAATGGGGAGACCGGTTTCGAGTTTAAAGTAAATGGCCATCGACTCAAACACTACTTGGAGGCACCGTTTGACATTGCAGGCGAGTCGGCGACTTTGAAGGAACCAGTGATCTGACCACCAAACTTCGACAATGTCTAGCTATAGACAATAACTAAAGCACTTATTGGGAGGCAACCCAATTTTTCTAAACTATTTCCTTATTTTATTTTTCGCTTGACTTTCGATTTTATTATTAGTTTACATTTCTAGATGCAAATACAAACGCACATAAAAATAAAAATACAAACAAACAAAAAATGTTGCTTTCTTTCTTTACCCAGTTGATTTTACTTTTAACACGTATTGGTTAATTGCAGGTTGCAACACAGGGAAAATAGAAGCAGATAATCCTATGCTGGAATCAAGCACCCAACAGCAAGTCTACATTACCATCAACCACATCGACATTATGCTTGAAATTTAAAGCAATTAACATGAGTTCATTCAAAGATGCAAGTTTGGGGTTGGTTGTTGCACATCCAGCACAAAAAATATAATTTTGGGCAGTTAATTTTCTGCAGCTCAGTTTTGCGATGTATGGATGAGGAACACAGTTAAATCACATATCCATACACCACAAAACTGAGTACAGCTATTACTACCAGATCTACAACAACGAGACTTGCAGGGATTCGAAATTATACCTCCGAGATGCACAGATCTGGGGTCCTGAGGGCATATTGCTGTTCTTGTGTTTCAAGTTTGTGTGTTTACTGCCTTTTCCCTTGACTCTCTCATGGATCCACATACCCTACACATCGAGCACCAATATGTACACGCAGGGACATAGAACAAACTTCTATACAGATCAGGACCCAAACAAATTCTGGACTCAATCTTACCTTCATATGGACATCAGATCTTGAGTTGTCCAAGCTGTTCATGTCATTTATCATCGCTGCACAGAGGCAGCACTGGGATTCCTACACAGAACAAAACAGAGTATTGCTCAGAATATGTTTTTCATGAACCAGATTATGTCTCATTTTAATACTAAATGTTGCGAAGATTAGTTCAGATCTAACAGGTAGTATAATTTATTTGTATTCGTTCATTAGATCTGAAGTCCTCAGCGTTTTATGTTCCATATTTGTCTCGGTACCATAGCTTTTCTTTTGTGTCTCATTTCAGTCCATTTTAAATCTCTCTTATATTATTCCGTCCGTATGTTGTCAGTCAAATTTATTTTTACCAAGAACATGCATGTTACGGTTTTCATTTTCGTCCATATTATTCAGTTCATTTGATTCGAATACTAACATCGGTTCATTAAGAGCAAGGATGAGTGTTTATACCTTTCAGATTCATAGATCGAACACTTTGAGATGTCGCTTGCATTTTCTTACTGGATCTGAAGCTTGAGCACCCTTTCCTCTCGGATCTGTCCGAGATCCGAGTGCCCTGTACAAAGAAAAAAAAAACACATCCATATGACACATGCAGGGGGTAATAAGGAAGCATTTTCACATATGAGGATTCATCACTGGTGGAGAACAGAATATTTACCTCTGCATGACTCGGATTCAGCGAGTCAGGGTGGTTTGCTCTTGTTGTTTACCTCGGCTCTGCAAAGTGTGGGGGACCTCATATGGATCAAAACATATGCATGTGTTAGATCATGCTACTTTCATTCCAATACATCAATCTGAACCGAACATAACAAGGTTTGAGGGTGGATTTACCTTCAACATTTCAGCTTTTCCGCTCACGCCACCATGGTTGGGTTAGAGAGACACGGAGGTATGTAGATGGCTGGCTATTGGGGCAGAACGGATGCAGCGGTTAGAGAGGATGAAGGGGCTGCTGTGAGATGGAAAGGGACGCTGGTGTGACTGGTTTGAAAGAGAGAGAAGGCTGAGAGACATCTCTCATTTCGAGAGGGAGAGTGGTTGAGGGTTTGAAGGAGTAATAGACATGGGGACCTGTTATATTGGGAATCTTTATTATTATTATTTATTATTTATTTTTGGGACACTTTGGATGCGATCCCTAGTTATCAATATTCTTTGATTGAAACCTTGTTAGTTTTTAGTTTTTTATTGAGGTCCCTGACATTAATGTAATAATGTAAGTTACTATATTTTTTAATTAAAAATTAAAAATTGAAATTTGTAATTGTTTATATTAATGAGATTTTAAATAAAACCCATAATTTATGGGATTAAAAATAATAAAATATAAATTATACTCTCTATTATATTGTGTGTGTGTATATACATATATGTATGGGTACATTAACCAAAATTAACAAAAAAAGTTATTGTACCAAAACATGGATACATTCTCAAATCAACGAAAAAGAATGTACCCATATAAGTTTAAACATGGATTAAAAAATTTGAATGGATTTTATATTAAAAAAAGGGTACATTTTACATATAACAAATTGATATATTTGAGAATGGGTACATTTAAGATTAAAAAATTGAAAAATTATATGAATGGGTACATTTAAGATTAAAAAATTGAGAATCTTTTGATATATAAAAAAAAACTAATAGGTACAAACTTAATTTAATTTAATTTTTTATTATTTTGGAAATGTTTGAATTGAAAATTAATTAGAAGTTTAATAGAGGTGTGAGTATTAAACTCTAAATTAATTACTAATTTTTATATTAAAAAATTATATAATAAACAAGTAAATTCATTATCACATTAATGCTAGGGACTTGAATCAAAATTTGAGAACTAATAAGGTCTTAGTCAATGAACAGTAAAAACTAGGGACCGGATACTAATTTTTCCTTTATTTTTCTTTCTACACGGTTTGGTTTGAAATTGAGAGAAAGAGTTATTTGGCTCCGGTCTCGAGGTAATTGAGAAGGGGATTCAATGTTATTTCAACATAACTAGGGTTTCTGGTGCTCCACTACTACAATATAGGTTATCATCGACGGACCAAAAATCGACAAGAAATCAAATTTCTGTTGGAAATTTGGCAAAAATCCGACATAAAATAATGTAATATCGGATTGGAATAGCGATACCATTGCTAGCATCACTAAAAAGCTTTAGTGTCGGTTTGTTCGCTTAATCCGCCACTAAACAGCGTCAATTAAAAGCGACACTGATGTTGATGTCGGTTTAAAGCAACGTATACTTCAACATTACGTCCGTTTAAAGCAATGTCAGATAACAATTAAATAAATAAAATATGCAAACTAGTGACGGTCTTAACCGACACCATCTTTGTTAATAATAAAAAAAAAAATTTCAAAATCTCTCTGCATTCGTTTTCAATGAATTGCCAATCGACATCTCTTCCATGAAGTACTGCACTGGCGACTTGACCTCTGCGGCGCCTAACAAAAAGTACTGGGGAATTTGCCAAAGTATACTCAGTGGAACAGCAACCTTTTGGTGGATCAAACCGAGCTCCCTGGTAAGCTGCAATCGCTTAATCTCTAACAATGCAGCAGCTGCCATGCATAGAATGGACACGAACAGCCCAATTCCCATCCGTTGCAGCTGCGAAAAGCCCCTCTCCTTGTGTGTATACCTTTTAGCGATTGGGGTGATTATGCTGTCGTAGATGGGGACCCAGATAATGACACGAAATCAAAAAATGAGAGAGAGGCCGCAGGAATGGTGACAGAACCCACGGTTCTATCCATTAGCTTCCCTTGTACCACAAATAGTGTTGACATTTGGGCAAACACAGCAGAAAACACAATTCCTGTGGCCCAGATAGGAAACATGCGGACCAAAATCTTCAGTTCCTCTACCTGTGTAACAGTACAGAGCCTCCACGGATTAGAGAAGTTGCCATATGCAATCTCGGTGTCTGTGATCAAGGCAGCTTTATCAAGGCACCTGCAGCAAAGACATGGTAGATTAAAAGTGCTGTGTATTCCAGAAGCAATGTTTAGTGAAATATGCAACCGAATCCTGGAAAATTAAAGAGAAGAGGACTACCTCAGTTCATTGCTGTGCTCCAGTTTACGGCTCCCTTCAACTGCTGCTGCTGTTGTGGCTGCGAAGGAGCAAAGAAGGAGCTGCTTTGCTGAAGGAGCTGTGTTCTCTTCCTTTATATTTAGAATTTGGTGCGGGAGTCTACTGGAGTGGTGTGAAAATTTCAAATTTCAAAATGTTTGAAATTTTGCAAAAGTTTAGTGACCCTCCTTTTTAAAATTTTTTAGCTTAAGTATATATGAATTTGGTAGGTAACAAAATGACACCGGGTTTTAAAATATTTAAAAATATTATTAGTCTCAGCTACAACCGACATCGGGTTTCAAAATATTAAAAAAAACTAAAATATATGTCGCTCAGAACTAACGCAGGCTTTAAAATATTTAAAAACAATAATTAGTGTCGCCAAGAAGCGACACCTATATTTTATGTCGCTTAAAAGCGACACTGTTTTATTTAAAGCGTCGCCAGTATTTAAAAATGATTAAAATGTATGTCGGTTATAAGCGACAATAAATGTTTACGTCGGTTTAAAAACGACATAGACATTTATGACACTTATAAGCGACAGTAAATCCGACGTCATGTTTAATAGGTGTCGCAACTGTCTTATCCGTCAATATTATATTAAACCGACACTACCCACTAACACTATAAGATCCTTTTGTAGTAGTGGTCGTGTGTGTCGTTCGTGTGAGCAGCAGACTGGCCTACTTTGTGTCTCCTTGCGTGGCTCCTCTCCTCAGTCCCTTGTGATTTCCGTACCTCAGGCCCATATTCATACCAGGTGCTCTCTTGTTCTCTATTTTATTAGTTATTTATGTTGTTATCTTTCCTGTTATTTTTTTGTTTTCGTTTGTGTTTTTTTTTAATTATTTGTTCTACTTAGTTCAGGTCTAGGATTCTAGTTGTCGTATTTAAATTTTATTTTATTTTATTGTCTTTTATATTTTCCACACCTTGAGGACAATATGTGATTTAAGTTTGGGGGTGAGAAATAAGAAATTTTAGGATTTTAATTTTTGTGTCAATTAAAAATTTTCGTTTTAGGTTAATATCCATAAATTAGTTTAAACGTTAGAACAAATGGACATGGTGAAGGTTAATCCCATAGTAGAGTTTTTTCTATTTATCGTTGCTTAGACACTAATTCATGAATTATACTTTGAAATTTACACATCACACCAACATGGTTTGTGGGGAGTGAGATTGCAACACTTACTTTTTGTCTAAGTACATTTGAATTTTTGTTATAAGTAAAAGGGTAAATAGCCAATTTAGTCCCTGAATTATCACCTTAGTGAAAATTAGGTCCCTAAACTATTTTTTTCAGAAAAATTAGTCCTTAAATTATAAAAATCTGTCAATTACATCCCTAATGTTATATTCAAAGCTACTATATTCAATTTTTCGTCAATTTAAGTCACGTTACTTGCATGTGATCAATGTCTAAAATATCGATGATATCAGAAATATCGGTAGTTCAAAAACACGGAAATTTCGATGGAAATATCGGGATATTATCGATATCGATAAAAATTGAATAAAAACCACGGAAATTGTAAGAAAAACTTGGAAATTTTTATTGAAACTTTGCAGAATGTTTATTTAGTCAATTATCTATTAGTTTATCACAAAAAATTGGAAGGAAATGCATTGCATGATGGATTTAACTAATTTAAGTTGATTATATAGCGAGCTGGCAAACATTGTGAGTGTAGAAAATATGTAGTAATTAATGAAAGAAGTTTAAACACACCATAATCATTTATATATTGTATAACACATAAACCTTAGGTGAATTTAGAGTAAATATTTTTTTTTTGTTGAAATTCCTTGATATTTTTTGCTAAATTTTAGAAACTGTGTGTTTACAAATATATTGAAGCAACTTTTTTTATTTAACAATTATTATTTATGAAATTTGAACTTATATATCTTCTTTTTTCAAATAAAGTGAAATTTGAGTATAATTAGACCAAAATATTAAAACTTATTTTATTTTTGTTAAAATAAATAATAAATAATAAAGCAAATAAATATTTAAAAAAAAAACATTTAAGACAATAGTTGCCAGGAGATATCAGCAATCCTTTATTACTCGCGTTCCGCGTCAGTACATATGCCGCCACACACAGAGGAATTGGATCCGCTTCGGACCTTAGTGTCCGGAGCTTAGGGAACAAATTATCTGGACCGCTGATTGGTGTGTAAAATAAATCAGAACCGTTGATTTTGTACGATGTCAAGAAAATGAGTTAATAAGGATCGTTAAATTGAATTTATGTGGTCCAGATGAATTGATATCTAGGCTCCGGACACTAAGGTCCGAAGCGGATCCAATTCCACACAAAAGCGCACGCGTTTCGTCTCCTTTCCTAAATCAACCCCAATTCCAATCCAATCCGCACACAAACCTCAAACCCTAATTCCTAAAATTCGTCCTCTAATTCTTGCCAAAACCCTCAATTTCTCCCCTTTCCAATCCCACCATCTCCTCGTCCCAAACCCCAACCCTAATCCAGAAGCAGAATGCTTCTCATTCCGGGTCATTCTCCTCGCCACCTCTCATCCCCTTCGCCCTCTGTAAATTCCGATGCTTCCGTCCAAAACCCTATAAATTCCACCCAAATCACGCCCAAGAACCCTAAAGGCCATCCCAAGGTTCCTCTACGAGGACACCTATGTCGCCGCAATTGAGAAGATCATCAAAAATGACTTCTTTCCCGATATTTCCAAGCTTCGGGACCGCCTCAACTGGCTCGAAGTGATCAAGACCTGCGACCCGGTTCAGATCTGAAATGCCCAGTTGAAGATCATCGAGCGCCACGGAAAGAAGGTAACTCATAATCCTGACCCTGATGTTAGAATCCCCGTGTTTTCCCCTTCCCCAATCCCTCGAACCTTCTCCCTCATTCCTCTCCTTGTTTCTTCTCCCCCCATCTCTGCAATTCTCATTCCCGGAGCACAGACACACCACACCCACACCCCACCATGACCTCCACCACAGTGGCGCACACTCCGGCGAGCACCATCACCACCTGTGGACCGTTCCTCCTTCTTTTCTCACCTCTCGGCGAGCACCATCAGGTAAGGGGAGGCCTTGTTTAGGTCGTACGAGGCGGAGGATCCATCAAACCCGAGCGGGTTTTGGGATCCGGAGAAAAATGATTGCTCATTTTGATGGGTCTGAGCGTGGATTGCAGAGAGAGGCGCAGATCTTGGCAGCTGCGATGAAGGAGCCTTAGCTGCAGTTTTGCGACGACGGAGCCTCGGTGATATTATCGATATTATCGATAATATCATGATATATTGACGATAATTAAGTGGATAAGTGTGAAAATATCGTTCTCTAAAAAAAATGATATTATCGGTGATATTTCGCCAATAATATCGATATTTTAGACCTTTCATGTGATACACATTGGAGGGTAGATTGGTAATTTTCATAAAGAAATAGTGTATGGAGTTAACTTTAGAGGATAAATTGATAGTTTTTCATAAAGAAATAGTGTAAGTTAACTTGTGAGAGTAAATTAGACATTAAATTCGCAACCTATTTGAAATGTTAAGGGCTTATTGACAAGAAAATGATGGTATTACATTCTAAAGTGTGTCAAGTGACTTAAGTTGACGAAAAATTGGATAAAATAGCTTTGAATATAATAGTAGGGATGAAATTAGCAATTTGTAATGAATTTAGGGACTTATTTTACCGAAAAAATAATTCAGGGACTTAATTTTCACTGAGGTGATAGTTCAGGGACTAAATCGACACTTCACCCTAAGTAAAATAAAGTTAGTATGTGTTATAAAGTAATAATTGTTCCACCCAAGGCTTTGCCTAGTAACCAGGCCAGTCCTGCCTAATTAGCAGTGATTCTCGCGTCAAACGGTAGAGTTTTGGCATGGGGCAGGGTGGTTAGTAGGTTTCGTAGCATTTCTAGCTCGGGTTAATAAGTCCTTAGTGGTATTCTACACCTAGTGCCCTAAAGCCCTCATGGTTTGGGAGACATTGACCTAAAGCTCGCTACATGGGTTGGATCAAAAGCTTAAGGGAACCGACATTGCTCGACCACTACTGTTACTGAAAAAAAAAATCGAAAAAAAAGAATAATTATATAAGTATGTGAAGTATGAATAAAAGGGATGAGAGGTAAGGGTTTTAGTCGAGTCTCCTTAACTATGATGACTCACTTTACATTGAAAGAAGTTTGTGAATTATTTTATAATTGATTCTAAATGGCTTAGACTCTGTGGTGGGATTGGTTGGAACTTTTGAAAAGATGTTCTCATTTTTAACCTTTTCTGTGGATTGCAACTTGAAACTGAAATTTTTGTTTTAGCTAGGTTTTATTTACGTTTTTAGTACATTAGATTTTATTCTTGTTTTCTAGGTTTGTTTTGATTGAGGACAAACAAAAAGCTAAGTTTGGGGGTATTTTGATGAGTACATTTTATATTATATATTTAACCCTATTCTTAGTGTATTTTGGTTAATATTTTGGAAAAATTTTAATATTTTGAATTGTATTTCTAATATAGAACTTTCGAATTCCTCTAGAGCAAAACATGGTCAAATGGAGGAATTTTGGAGTAATTCCAGTTGGAGGATATTCGTGAGTCACTTGGCTTGATCGTATTAAAATATCAAATTTTTCTATGAAGTGGTGATTTTCTGACAACAAAATAAAGGAGCGGTGTACAGTGCTGGAATAGTGACGTTTTGGGCTTGAATTGAGTTTTTGGAGCCCAAGATGACCTCGGATGGGTTCGAGGCCTTCTGGAGGCGTGTTCAGAACATTCTTATCTTTAAAACAAGCCATGCTGGGCAGGATTTTGGAGGAGATTTGAGGCTAAAACGTGGCTGGACAGTTTCTGTGCAGTTTATCCTAATTTAATTAGGGTTTTATGTTTTAATATAAGGAAAACTAATGAAAAGTGTTTATAAACTTTGAGTTTTAATGAAAAACCATCCTATAACTTTATTTAATGGTTAGTACAAAGCCCAATATTAAACAAGTTCAATTAAAATGGCCCAACCAAAATAACATACTGATTTATCTATTTTTCCCCTGACGTTTTTGCGTTATGTTAGTTTTGTTTTCCATTAGTTTAGTCATGTCGAAGAACTGAGTTTTGATTTGATTGCTTTCTGTTATCCAGCTAGGGATTTTTGGGCTTTAGGAACTCGATCAAATTAGGTTCTTTTTGTTCTTGTTCCTGTTCAAAGAATCAAGCATAGAAGAAGAGGAGATGGCGACAAAATCATCAGAGGGAGAAGAGGATGCAAAGCTGACGAGAGGGAACCAACTGCTGATAGTTGACGACGATCTCAGAGAAATGGGCAAGAAGGTCCCGGCGAAGAAACAAAGAGACCGGAAATAATTTTCAATTCTTCAATTCTTGTTAATTACTAATAACTGCTCACTTTTTGGCCCCTAGCTAAGATACAGGATGTTCGTTCAAATCTCTTACCGATCCTCAGATGAAGAGTGCAATTTTGGTTTTTGGGATGACATTAAGAAGTCGGAAGAAGTTAAAACAGAGTTTTGATTTGATATGATGCAGTTGCTTGTAATATTCTGTTGTTCTTCTGTCTTTGTCAATCAGAAAACACATACAGGAAGATGTAATCCAAAAAAAACCAAATAGGTGTTTGGGATTTAAGATTTGATACCTGGGTTCTGAGATTGGATCGAAGAAAACCATTGATCCCCATATTTTTTAAATTTCTTTTATCTTCTGCAACAAAACATGCAAAGAAGGAGAGTTCTTCAGTGACTGGGAGTCTCTAAGAGCCTTTGGTGACTAGTCAGTCTTTCTACACTAAAGTGAAATGAAAGATGCTGCCAAATGTGTCTCAATACGTTTCAATACCACATTGCCTATTACAGTTATTATCCAAATCACCAATGCTTAATAATGATGGTGATTACATATATCATCATCATTGACTCTGCTGCACAAGTAGTAGATTACTCTAATGTGGAATCATTGACTCTGCTGCTTAAGAATGCAGAGACTCAATTGGGGTCCATGGACGAGCTTGTTGAGTCCTACACTTGCTGAGTTTCTACATTAAGCTTGCTAACTAAATTTGTAAATTGAGATTATGGTAGGAATTAATATTTGTTTTTGTAGTTTTTGTGTGTGTGTGGACTGACTGCTGCTATGTGTGTACCTACGTATGTATGTCCATTTGAGATAGTGAGATTTAACCCATTTCATTTAGAACTAATGGAGATCGATCGACCATGTTAAAGAACTTGGTTAATTATAAATTTTCATCATTATAATTTACAACAAATTACGCTAAAGAAGAAATGAAATATTTGAACCCACTACTCAGTGAGTTTAAGAGAAATTGTCTTATTCATTAGAGTAATCTACTACTTACAATTTATTGTTTGATTTAGCTTTCACATTTTACATTCTTATGTGTTATGCAAACAATGTAACCAATTCATTACGGTGCTCAATAGCTTTGGTTTTTTCTTTCTATACACTTTCAAACTCACATTGTTGAGAAAATAATTAATTAGTTAATTTTGTTGCTGATACATTTATAATTGTCATTTTCTATAATGTGAGAAAGTTCACATTTATCATATTCAACGATGTGTTTTAACTTCAATTAAATTGTTGTCAAGATTCTCATTATAATTTTTTTAGCAAAAACAAAAAAAAAGGTAAGAAGTATTTAAGAAATAGTGATAATACCCGTGTTCAGTTCAAGAAATTGTAAGTATTTAGTTTAAGAAATAGTAATAGTACCCGTGTTAAGTTAAGAAATTATTTTTTGTTAAAATTCAAAATTTTGAAGCCCTTTTGGTTAGTTTTCCTTAAATTAAACCAGAAACAAAGAAATGCAATCGCATTCAAAAGATTGACTGAACGGAAGATGACAATTGAGCCGCATTTTCTTGAGGTTTGTTGTTTATCATCGTCTTTGGCTTCGTCCGTACTTTGTTGCTTTCTTACTTAAAAAAGAAAACTAACCAAAGGGCTTCAAAATTTTGAATTTTAACCAAAAACCATATACAAACTTTATTTAATGATAAAGACAAGAAATAAAAAAGGAAAAAAAAATAAAAAACAATCCAACCCAACCTCGTGTAAGCACGCGCCAACCAATTCAATTATCAAATCAAGCCTCTGTTGTGACTGTGAGCAGATAGAACTGATAAGAAGACTAACATGCAGTGCAAAATAAGTAGTGGGAGTAGTACAATGAATGATGAGATGGAATGGATGGATGAAATAAATTATTTTTAAAACATTTCATTGGGAAGGAAAACGTGAGAGTGAAGCTTCAATGGCTTTTTTTTTCTTTTAGAGAGGGAGAGAGAGAAATTTGTTTACGTACATAAAGAAAGAAAAAAAAAGTAGTAATTTTCAACAGAAAATCAGTGCAAAAGCTGCACCCAAATTACTTTTTAAATATTTCATTGGGAAGGAAAATGTTGAGAGAGAGAAAGAGAGAGAGTGTGTGTGTAAGGAAGAGATTGTGAGGGTAGAGCCATCCAAATTCTTTCAAAATGACATCAACAAACTCCAAAAAAATTTAAAAAGAGAGAGAAATTTGAGATAAAAAAATATATTGCTAACATCAATACATGACAGTAATTTGTAAGGAAATGGTTTAAAAATAGTGATAGTGCTAGTTCGATTTTAAGAAATAGTCAGTATTTAGTTTACGAAATAGTTAGTTTTTTGTTTAAGAAATAGTCAGTGCTTAGTTTACGAAATAGTGCCAGTACTAGTTTACGAAACAGTGCTAATACTAGTGTTTGGTTTGAAAAATAGTCAGTGCTTAATTTACGAAATAGTGATAATACTATTACTTGGTTTACTATATAGTCTATTGTGTTCGGTTTAAGAAATAGTTAGTGTTTAATTTACGAAATAGTAATAGTACTAGCGTTCAGTTTAAGAAATAGTCAATGTTCAGTTTACGAAATAGTCAATGTTTAGTTCAAGAAGTAATGATAGTATTGATGTTCCGTTTAAGATATAGGTAGTGTTTAGTTTAAAAAATACTGTTCAATTTAAGAAGTAGTCAATGTTTAGTTCAAAAAATAGTGTTTGGCTTAAGAAGTAGTCAATGTTCAATTTAAAAAAGAGTGTTCATTTTAAGAAGTAGTCAATGTTCTGTTTAAGAAATAGTCACAGTATTAATGTTCATAAAACTGAATAATGAAATTTTTCTTTATTTTTGATTTTGTAATATTATTACTTAATTTGTTCTAAAACAATTGAAAGAATAGTCAAATAAACAAATAATAAAATAAAAATAAAATGTTTATGGAGTGAGGTGAAAGGAGAAAGAAGAGTGGGGAGAGGTAAAAAAAAAAAAAAAAAAAAGTTGATGTGGATGGGTGAGGTGAAATGAGAGAAAAAGATGGATGTGAATATATGAAAGAGGAAGAGAGAGAAAGAGGTTGAACGGTTAAGAGAGGAAGATTGTGTGTGTGTGTCTGATGTGACGCGCTATCCCATGCGTCAGTATATGTTTTTTTTTCATTTTTTATGTTTTGTTGTTATGTAAATTTTTTTTCATTTTCATTAAAATTTGAATCATTTTTATTAAAGTTTAAGTCATTTTTATTAAATAAAGTTAGTAGATGGTTTTTGGTTAATTAAAAGTTTTGAGAAACCCTTTTCATTAAAGTTCATTTTAATATATTGGTTTTTACCAGTTTGAATAATTCCATGCGAGTTTCATCCGATCATAAAACTTTAGACTTAAAGAAATTCTAAATGTCAAAGTGTTCTAAATGAGTTCACGTGACTGACGGATACAACACAAGTAATTCTAAATGCAAAGTGTTCTGATGATGTAGACTTTGAACCCAGGAACAAACAGGTAATTCTTGATTGAAGAAGAAAAAAAACACATCAGTTAAATGATGTTTCATGAATCCAAAGTCTAAATCCAAGTTTGAATCCAAGTTATTCAAAAAAAAAAAAAAAAAAACATCAGTTAATGATTTTTTTTTATTAGGGTTCAAAGTCTGAATCCAAGTCTTGATCGAAATGAGAATGGGAGAACCAATTTCAATTAAAGTTTCTTCATTTTTTAATTTTAGTTTTAATTTTTCAGATTTTATGTTTTTTTTCAGTTTTTTTTATCTTTAATATTAGTTAAAATCCACATAAGCATCTGTGTCATTTAATGAATAAATAAGAAATGCCATGTAATCAAAAGACTTAAAAAGAGTGTAAAAGTATTTGTAAAAATATTTGTCGCTTGATCCTATCTCCTATATATATATATATCTACTAATTAATAAAACACTCATTATCAAAAGATTTTTGTCCCACATGGAGTCTGAGTTTATAGCTTTAGACTTGGCTGGCGAAGAAGCCGAGTGGCTCAAAAATTTTCTGGAGGATATTCCAATGTGGCCAAAGCCGGTAACGGCTATATGTATACATTGTGATAGTATGGCCGCGCAATCAAGGGCCAAAAGTCATGTATACAATGGGAAGTCACGTCACATCAGGCGTCGACATAATACTCTTAAGAAGTTGCTCTCCAATGGAATAATATCCATTGATTATGTGAAGTCAAAGGAAAATATAGCTGATCCTTTGACAAAAGGCCTACCAAGAGAGCAAATATTATTTACATCGGGGGGAATGGGTCTCAAGCCAATTCAATGAATCGAACTGGGTGGAAACCTAACCTAGCTGATTGGAGATCCCATGGTCTAGGTTCAATAGGCAAATTGGTTGAGTTTGATTCAAAAGTTGAACACACAACTTACCCATTCTTATGATAACATGTGTGTTGTTTGTTGATGTTTAAGGGGTTATGTTTTATACATTTAATGACATTAATATCTTGTTATCAAGATGAATATGGCAGACTATTCTTAATTAATGTCACCTATATAGGAGTAAATGTGGCCACATTTATGAGAATTAACATGGCTAAATTCTCTAAAGCTCCTACGAAATCCGAGATCTGTTCAGGGCCAAAATGAACACAACCGTATGAATTGACGTGTGGCAGCCATGATATGTGTGTAGCATATTGTCTCGGTTTACTACTGCGGTGAACAGTTCAAGATCTTCCACATCCACTGCGTCACCAAGTAAACCCGATATGTTTTCACTAGGGTAAGTTCAAGTCCAAAAGACACTTCACCCGATGCATATCATGTCTATTCTCTCTCAGTTTTAGGCAGCCTAATCATCCATTTGCATTTACATTTGCATTCAAATGTGGGGTAATTGTTGGAGTTTGAATGAAATTTCAACTCAAATGTGGGGTATTGTTGGAAATTTGAGTAGTTTGAGTAGAAATTTCTTTGTCCCACATTGGCCATTCCCAAAAGATTTTATCACTTTATAAGGCTTTGTCCTTTATAGAAAGTGATTGGAGTAATAGGCCTGGAGACTGAAATTGGGCTCACCTTTGGGGTTGGGCTTTGGGGTGTACTAATTAATTGGTAATTAATATATAATTAATATATATTATTTTCGGAATTATTTTTAATTTCGAATTTAAATTAATTAATTAATTATTTTTTTCAACAGACTCATCTTTTCAGATGAAGTCTGAAGTGTGAAAACGCAGAAACAAAAACACCCCTTTCAGCAGATGTCTCCCAACAGATGCATCCCTTCCTTATACCTGTTGCGAACAGGTACAATCACATTATATATACATCCATCTGCATGGCATTTAGCACACAAAAAAACCATAAATCTTCTCCTGCAATCATAAACATCCTTATTGAGAGAACCACATTAGTATTCGCCATAAGTCAATTTTCCGGTGCTGGAATTTCTGACTTAGATCGTTGAATCCTGGTGAAGCAGACGTCCGTAGAACTACAAGCACTGAGTAGGGGCGAAATTTCTGTTTCAAGGACATTGCGGTACGCAAGCCTCGATCTTCAAGTTGTCTGTTTTATGATTCGTATTCTAGTTTATATTCTGTTAATTCCTATTGCATTTATTATTTATTAGCATATATAAATTATCACAGATTGTTGACATATATCCAACAGTTTCATCCGATCATAAAACTTTAGACTTAAAGAAATTCTAAATGTCAAAGTGTTCTAAATGAGTTCACGTGACTGACGGATACAACACAAGTAATTCTAAATGCAAAGTGTTCTGATGATGTAGACTTTGAACCCAGGAGCAAACAGGTAATTCTTGATTGAAGAAGAAAAAAACACATCAGTTAAATGATGTTTCATGAATCCAAAGTCTAAATCCAAGTTTGAATCCAAGTTATTCAAAAAAAAAAAAAAAAAAAAAAAACATCAGTTAATGATTTTTTTTTATTAGGGTTCAAAGTCTGAATCCAAGTCTTGATCAAAATGGGAATGGGAGAACCAATTTCAGTTAAAGTTTCTTCATTTTTTAATTTTAGTTTTAATTTTTCAGATTTTATGTTTTTTTTCAGTTTTTTTTATCTTTAATATTAGTTAAAATCCACATAAGCATCTGTGTCATTTAATGAATAAATAAAAAATGCCATGTAATCAAAAGACTTAAAAAGAGTATAAAAGTATTTGTAAAAAAATAATAGAAAAATACGGTTCTTAGTTTGCAGTTATAAGTTTAGAAATATTTTCTGTAGCATGGCTTGAGGGTTCTTCCATTTGCTGTTGTTCTGATGAATTCCTTGGGCCAATCATGAAGGGAATCTGCTCAAAGACGATCTATGTATATAGTTTTCGTTGCAATCTAGAGTACGGATCCGTTAGAGTGCTGGAACCTTCAGCACAAAAAATTCCTTTGGAGGCGGTACACAATTTTTTTTTTGGTCAATCCCACTGCCTTTCCAAATTTTTTTCTCTAAGTTATATTTGTTACACCAAATATACTATTAATTTGGTTGTCATAGGCTGGATGCGTTGACGTCAAACTTACTTCTGAAAAGATATGCTAATGACAAATAAGGGATTGGTGCTTCACAACTTGTTGAAGAATGTCAAGTGTAAGTGAATTCGTTCCTGTTAATATTTATTTGACTCCATGGCATTGTATTTCTTCTCCCTTTCATTGACCTCTCTTGAATGCTTCCTTTGTGCTAGGGCATGCCTCTGTATTGTTTGTATATAAATTCCTATCAGGGAGTGAAAGGATGAACTAGGACGATATTATCTTGTGAAAGAGTACTCTATTCTTAGAACTGCAATAAACTTAATCACATAAATTTGTTTGAGCTAATTAGCTGATGGTTTCATGATGGTGGCACTTCGTGCAGGTGTTTAAGTGTATGGACATACAATCTAATACTATATAGCTAGTTCTGATTTCAGTTTATGAAGTTGGAAGGGTCAGCTGATGCCCTTGACTTTAATCATCCACATAATGTGCCTTTCTTTTGAGGACATGATTGTTTGAGGTTTTATAAATTATTTGTTTTAATATAAACTCTTGCTGGTGTAGGGATGTATAGTCCCAACCCGTATCTTTTTTGGTCAACAGTAAATGCTTTTCTTTTCAATGTATATGACTGGCTTAACTTCCTTTTTCTTTCATTTGCCTAAACCCTAAACCTCCAGGGAAGATGCATGCTTTTACGCTTTGTAGGAGGACTTTGTTGCAGATCAATTGTTTCAAAGTTCTGAACATTTTTCAGATGACCTTCTTTTGATGACACATTCAGTATTCTCATCTTCGAAGGTATGATGGGTGTATCAGTTAAATTTTATTGTTAATAGACAATGCTTCTTTTTTAATATATATATTTTTTTCCAGGATTGTCATGTTACTGTATG
Source organism: Malus sylvestris (assembly GCF_916048215.2). Lineage (NCBI taxonomy): Eukaryota > Viridiplantae > Streptophyta > Magnoliopsida > Rosales > Rosaceae > Malus > Malus sylvestris. Next base: position 28,496,293 of record NC_062264.1, read on the forward strand.
ACAATATTACAAAGAGCTGGAAAATATTCTGCCATGTACGAAATGCAATTGGAAATGCTGTGACAGTTTTATTGGGATGGACTCCATGCCACCAGCATATATGCATTTTTATATGGATGTATTTATTTAAAAGGGTTTGTCTCTATTGTGAACGAAGTATTGGAGGGAATTGGTCCATAACAGCAATATTTGCCATACAGGATTAGAATAACTGCTCGGATTGAATTTCTTTCCCTATTTTTTTTATCTTTTGCATTTCTCTTCAGATGCTTTAAATCCCAACCAGTGTTTTTATTCTCTTGAGTTGTGATGCACTAAATCCCTCTGTTACATCTCACTTGTCAAGATACATATCTCGGTTGAACGTTTCTTATCTAACAGATGGTGGTTCAGCGGGTCAAGAATTGAAAATATGGGCTGGGATTTGATTCAATCCCATCTGTTCTAATCTTGAGTTAGTAAGCAGCTCCGCAACGTAACACTCAGCAAAAAATAACAGCTGCTACTTACAAACTGTTTACACACACACACACACACACACACACAGATATGTATATATTGATTTTGTACGAGAGCTTTGAAGGTGGACATCTGTTTTCGAAGATAGAAAGAAGTAACGAACCAATTGTAGGGCCCACCAGACAATATGGTTCGGTGCCCTGAATATTTGGAATCAGCAGAGTAAAATTGTCTAAAACATTTGATTATCTTCATCATTTCAGTATTTATGGTAAAATTGTCTTCATCTTTTTATTTGATCACTGTTAGAGGACTAATTGGGGATAAAAATGAAATGGAGATTCTCTTTTGAAGATACGACTGAGTGGGTGCTTAGCTTTAGTCTTCAACTAGCAAAAATGCCCGCGCGTTGCTGCGGGAGTTGAATGCACGAATCTTAAGTACACGGATTAGACACATACAACTTGAAAAAAAAAATTAACAAAATCATGAACGAATAAAAAAGATAGATGAGTGAAAGGTGAAAAAGTAGGTTGTTTTTGTTTTAGCAGCTTATCTTTCAAGCATATATGTTCAAAGCAACAAAGATGTAGTGCGCTTGTTTCCATAAGTTAGAGAAGGAAGATGCAGTCCACACATATTTTTCGTTTGCAGTTTTGGTGACAAAATACATGCTCTGCAATCTAGGCACTTGTTTAAGTAGTTACAAAAAAGAAACTTAAATGTTCAAAAGGAATAAAGATGCAGCATGCCTGTTTTCATTAGTTACAAAAGGAAGATGCAGTCCATACATATTTTGCCCCTATAGTTAAGGTGACAAAATACATACCCTGCAGCCTAGGCACCTGTTTAAGCAGTTACAAAAAACCCAAAAAAATGTTGTGTTGTTGTTTCAACAACTAAGTTTTCAGCTGCACATGTTTTAAGGGCAAAAAACTGTAGAGCAACTTTGCAGCAATTCATAACGAAGACTGTAGTCATTCATTTTTTCGGTGGGCGAACATCTTCAGTACTATAAGAAAAAACACGAATCATAGTTTAGTAAACATTGATATAACATATGTTATGTAGGTGTGCATGTGAAAAATAAATTGTAATTTACCTATCCTTGGTTTTTTTGGTTTGAGACTTTGTTTTGAGTGCAGCTATCGGTTCTTTATCGGCAGGCTCAATCTTAGGAACAACCAGTTTGTGGAATTCTCTGGCAATTCTAGCAGAATTGGTTGTCTCTGTTTGCTCGGTGCGAGTTTTTTTGCTGTGAATGAAGGTACAATTTATAAGGTCAGAGAGAATTGTGATAGGTATGCAAAAAAATGTTAAACTGGAGCAAAAGGATTGGCTAACGGTTTTTTATCAACAGCATAACACATATGTACACCCAAATAAGCAAGCATATTTATGAAGATTTATACATAAGATGATAACTGAGAGGAAAACTTAACCTGTCTGGTTTGTCTGCTTGATCAATGAACAATGCCCTCTTTGAAGTTTTGGGAGATGCAACTGATTGGGGATGGCGATCTGATTGCAGGGAAGGCATCACTGGGGCGGGAGTCGCTTCACTTATAATTTGTTTTCCTGCAGTGGCAGCAGGCGTTTGCGGGTCAATTGAGGTAGTCGCTGGGTTCAAGGGCAGCTGATCTTGAAGCAATCCATAAATGATAAAGTCCGTCTTCCGAAAGTCACTGTTTTGATTGCCAAAAGATAGCAAAAATCTTTTTGTCTCTCCCACCAATTTTTTTAGAGGTGGTGGCACGATGAAGGGATCGTCATATCCATCTTCTATTACCATAGTGTGGCAAGAAACATGAAGTATCTTTTCAGCATGCCTTCCTAACATGAGGAAGTTGTGTTGATTTGTGCTATCTTCCACTATAATATTGATTTTGAACCTAAGGAAGAGTTGGATATTTTCATGTTAGGCAATTATCAATACCATTCTTGAAGTAAAATAGCACAGGAACCATACGTGTGCGTATTAGAAAAGTAGCTACAATGAGCATATCATTGCAATTAAGATGCATCTTTCTCATTCATTTATCAACAATCTAATACCTTTCTGACTAATTACCCTATCTAACCAATTAGTTGTGATCCAAATACAAAGACGTTTTGTTTACAAAAACAACTTTGAACGAAAGTCCATGAGCATTCCAAAACTTTGGTCAACAAAAGACACTTCCATTTATATGTATATTAGAGGCAAAAAAAGTCAGTTTTTTAACACATGGATACCAATCTCTTTATTAAGTGCAAAGACATATGTAAAGGAAGCTTTGTCATGCATTAAATCTTCTTGTTGTGAAAAAGATGATAACCATAAAAACATCATCAATCATAAATTTTATAATTGCAAGAAATTAAAAAATGACTAAGCAGCTTAATACAACAATTATATGTAAAATAGATGTAAAAGAGATTACCATGGTTCAGGTAACTTGTTTAATAAACCATGTTCATTGCACTGAAATGATCCAGAAGTTTTTTTGACAGCTTTATGGCAGAATGGGCACGACTTGTACCACCAACCTCTAGTCAAATCAAATCCAACGACAGTTGCTTTGCATGCAAAACTTGCATTCTGTTATGGAATCACACAATTTTAAATAATGAAATACATTTACTCATCGTCTTGTAAACATGAAATATAAATGAATAAAGTAGAAAGCAAGAGATAGCCAAGTAAGAAGAAGTGCTAAAATTTATTATTAAAAAGATGTGATTTTTCTTAATAAGTACGTGATAAGAGACTAACTTTGTGTAAAGCAGGATCAAGTAGAAGGAGCTCATCAATTGTTTTGGACTCAAAATGAGGACCAACAGCACGGTCTGCATACATTACAGCTGAGGTGCGCAAGATTTGAACAGGTGATCTCAGATCCTTAAACCTGTGTCATGTATGTTTAGGTTGAAAAAGACAAATTGAAGAAATATAAACAACAAAGTTATTAAAGGAAGGTTGTCAATTTACTTTTGTTTGTATTGGGGGAGCTGCGGAATCTCTGGATTGAAAATACAAACAATTGATCCAGTGCTTCCAAGAACAGGGTTTCCTATATATAAAACATAAGAATGAACAATTGAAGGTTTAAGCAGCTAAATAAAGGACGTTGAGGTACAACCTTGGTATTCTTTGACTTTGAGGCTTGTTACAGCAACGAAGATAGGTGGTGGAAGGGATTTTATTCCACTGTCCTCAAAAGTTGTTGCAACTTCTCCCCATAAGGTGATCCTAATCGTTTCGCGCCTGTAAGTTTAAAAAAATGTGATGTTTTATGTCATAAATATGACGTTTTATGTGCGTAATTTGAACTTAACGCATAGGAATGACCTGATATCTTGCAGGTTAAGATTCTTCTTCTTCGCAATTCTTGACTTTTGGACAGTCACGTCTTCAATCGGTTGCAAAGCCGTTAAATAACCAAACACATCTGCGAACAATATTTAGCGGTGAAAATTATTGCACACCAAAAGCAATGAATAAATTATAATGATGATTTTAGATGTTAGTGCAACACGCAAAACCAAATTTGTTACCTGTAAGCTCAACATCGTTGTTGATTCTCTTATGAAGTTGATCAAAGTCAATCAAATTGAACCATTGCTTTGGGATCTCCTGGTTTGTTTTGTCAATTGGAACGAATGTGGTTCTCCTATTTAATTCAAGCGCTGCAGGATGAGGGACAACTTTGCTCGATGTCCTGTTGTGAACAACACGAACTTTAGTGATCTCGTATGCATCGCCGACTCTCAGAAGGTTCAAAAAAAATTGAATGTCTCGAGCATTCATAGTCGCGTGAACTGCATCCCCCTGTTAGAAGGAGAAAATTAAAATAATATAGATTATTAAATGTGCGGGAGAACATTTAACACATGCGGTTTAAGAAGCTAAAAAACAATGAGGATAGCATAATTCTGGCCACAGAGGCAGCATTTAAGATAAAATACACCATAACAGTAAAGATTACTTTATGAATCGAAATGATAGCAATTGAAGCAAACTTATAAATAAAGTTTGAATTATATTTTTGTAGGTAAAAAAAAAAGAAACAAAACAAATTAAGAAAAAGAAGAATTGATGGACTCTAGTTAGTTTTGTTTACATATGTAAAAAAAATTGTTTGAGCAAAATTAAATATAATCTCTGTAGTGAAATGCAAAGAGAGCAAAAGTGTCAACAAAAAACAAAATTTATTGTATCACATGGCATTATATGGAGAAGATGGAATTTTGATTTCTTTTGGATTTGCATGAATGTAGTGGCCCGGTTTAAAAATTGATATCAAGGCTCATGATTGAATCCAATAGAACAATTAACCACACAAACATTAATCATGTGGAAGTGATGTATAATTCGGCAACAAATTGCGTAGAGCAATTAGTTCCCAAACTTTAGAGAATGTTTGACCACAAAATTTGTTGTACCAAGAACACAACATGCACACTTGGATACATAAAAAATGAAAGCATCTTACGATAACGAAAAAGATGAAAAATTCTCACCTGTTTATCAACAAACACATAATCAAGAGTTTGTGGCTGAGGATCATCTTCGATGGTTTTTGTGATCCACATCCTGCAAACCCTGATTTGGAGCTTGTTTGTTGGCTGGTATGGTCTTAGACAATGAAGCGACATTATCTCCATGAATCTAGATAAAAAAAAATTGAGAAGCAAATTAAATTGAAAACTTAATAACTGATGTATCAAAGTAACGGCGGAGTCATGTTTAGAAAAATAAACAAAATGACAAAATAAGAATGCAAATTTATATCATCATGTAAATGTTTTAGAACATCTTTATGACCTATGTTTTTTGTATAACCGTAAGGCATGTCGGAATCATGAGTAATATATGGGGAAGATAATTTTTTTCAACTTTTCTTTAGTTAATCCGTCCCTTTTTTTTTTTAATTATAAATGGTTTTCAGTTTTACATATTTTCTTACATATACTTCAGTCCTTGAAAGGTGGCTTCTTGCTTGTTTAATACTAAAAAACAAAATTATACAAAACACATTGAATCTAAACCTTGACTGTGTCTTTAATGGACATCTAACTACCAAATTGAGCTACGAGGATGCAAAAAATGGCGATCTTATTCTTACCCATGAAAGTTCTCCCACTACTTTTCTTACCTATCAATTCAGTTATGTTCACAACTCTAAGTTCAGTTGCTACAGTACCCCTGCTCCTCCGGTTATAAAAATAACCTTATAAACAATATTAAGCAGCACTATTTAAGAATCTAAAAACAGCCCAAACTAACTACACAGACAGGACATACACTCAAACATGGAGACATGCAACACAAATTCTGTAATTAGATACCAATCACAAAATGGCAAAGCAAAATTCCTAATCTAACTATCCCTGTACTAACAGCCCATCCAAGCAAATACAATTGTAATGGGGTTTAGAACAAATATACCAATCATCAAATTCGAATGGTGTTTGGAACAAATACAACAACCATTCAATTGGAACCATTCAATTGGAACGGGTTTGGTACAAATACATGCTCAATTATCTCAAGCTTTCATAAATAGAGACATACAAACATATGCACAAAATAGAAAGAAGCCTAGTTCCATTCTAAGCTCAAACGACCAAATGGATGCTTAGTTATCTCAACCTTGACATAAACAGTCAGATACAGATATGCAAACTAAATAGAAAGAAACTTAGTTCCAACATAAGCTCAAACGATAAAAATTGAATTATATATTTAAATTCCAAACATGAAAGCTTCACAAATATAAATAAAAAAAGGTAGATAGCTTATTAGGCTTTGAATAAAAGCGATGGCGTATAATTGTATACCTCAAAACGGTATAGAACCAACTTCTTCCTCCAACGATCCAAATTTATGAAATCTGCAAACAAAGTAAATCCGTTAGCAACTCAGATACTTTCAAATTTAAAGACCAAATCTAATGAAATTTTAGCCAAATGACCAAAAGACAACAAAAAAAAAAAAAAATTTACAAATATTTTGAATCCAATAGAACTAATTTGGTTCAACGAAGAATACCAAAGGTTAAGGCCTAAGTGAAATGTTGAGTAAACTGCAAGAGGCTTCGGCCAACACTATAATGAACTGGAAATTGATAGGAAGATTAACTTTTATTATGTTTCTTTCCTCATGTAAAGGAAACAGGATCACTAAGTCAAGCTCTTTATCTTCTTCCACTACTCTTAACGTCTTCAAATAAGCAGGAGAATAGCAGTAAATGGATATGAGTTAACATGGTAAGCATGTCAGCAACTTTCATTCATGTTAGTATAAGCATGTTAGTATAAGTCTTATAGAGCTATAATAATTCAGTCATGAGGTTCGAATCATTAGCATTTCAATTATAAGGATTCATAATTTCAATTTTAAGATAGTATTAACTGTTTAGAAAATTAGAAGCAGCTGATGGCATAGCATAGCGGCTTCAAGTATGCTAAAGTTAGACATAATCTCGGCAAAGAAATATTGCTTAGTAGAAATAAATATAGTAGATAATTTCTTTGTGCTGAATTCCCAAGTGCTATTAAACCCTCAATGATCAGAAGAGAGCTAATGGTGAAAAAGAAACTGAATAACAAAAAACAATGATGCATTTTAACACATAAAGCAGAAATTTGTTCCAAAATTATACTACCTAGCAACAGAGGAGCAAAACAATAAACAAAACAGGCTTCTAACACCCTTATCACACAAATACAGAAGCAACAAAACATGGAGAAACAACCTAGCAACAGAGGGATATTCAAAGGATGTAGAGCAGAAAAGGAACCTCAATTTGACTTGCTGAGAAGGAAACAGCAGCAAAGCATGAAGAAAACAGAAATGAGAACAATACAACACCCTAAGTTTAAAAGACACAAATCTGACTCTAACAATGTACGAAACAGTTCACTGAACAGACCTATGTTCCTAACACCCAACTAAGCAGGCTATAAACATCCATTGCAATTTTATTGAAACAAAAAAAATGTCAATCACAGTTTTAACAAAGCAAATGGGAAACAAACAACAAACAATGATTTCTCAACAGTGTTTTACCTGTTGAATCAGAGTAGAAAACTGAAAACCCTCTCCTCTCCCATACTTTCGTCAGACCTCCTCTGCTCACCAACCGCGTGGGGTAACCCGTTAAGCCCAAAAAACGCATAGCATGCTCTCTGCCCTCTCTCTCTCTCTCTCTCTCTCTCTCTCTCTCTCTCTCTCTCTCTCTCTCTCTCTCTCTCTCTCTCTCTCTCTCTCTCTCTCTCTCTCTCTCTCTCTCTCTCTCTCTCTCTCTCTCTCTCTCTCTCTCTCTCTCTCTCTCTCTCTCGTAGGCATGGTCTTCCATGCCTGAAAAGTTCACTGAATGACAGGAAACGTAAACCCACCCCAATCCGTCTCAAATTAACAGGACAAAATTGCCCTTCTAACCCAACCCCAATATGTTGAGCCGAAATAGGAGTAGAGGAAGGAGCCGGTTTTCAAAGAAGTCAATCTTCAATGTTAAGGAGGTCAACATCAGATCTGGTACCGTTCTTCTTCTGATTTTGGTGGGTGACATTGCTTTCTCTAGTATTGTTTGTTTTATTTGTATTTTTTTTAGTTATATTTAATTTAATTTATATTGGGAGGTATTTTGAAGGTTTAATAGAATAGATGAGTGGATAAGGTTTCTCAACTTTTAAATTGTTTTGTTATCAACGTGCAGCATCCATGCTCACAAAGTCCTAAACTAATCTTATTAAATTAAGTAGGTGGCAGACCACTTACAAAATAATGGACTCAAGGAATAAAAAAGGAAATTGGTCCATTTCCCACTGTTCTAACCCGTCTCCCCCTAATTGTAGGAGAATTAAAATTTATTTACTTGTGCTTTGCTGACAGCAGATTTGCTGTCCCCAAAAGTATGTCTCAATTGTGTCTCCTTGTTAATATGTTTGACACATATCTTTTAACTTAACTTAAAAGTTAATTTTGTTAATTTTATTTATTTAACATTTAAACTTAAAGGACATGTGTCAATATAATAGCAATGAGACACAAATGAGACACATTTTTTAGGACAGCAAATCTAAAGCCGTGCTTTGCTTGCACTTGCTGAGTTATCAAAAGTGTAAAGGAAGCCCTTCAAAAATTGAACACTATGGGAAAAATTTATTTGTTGCAGTTTAATACCATCAGATTTCAAGGAAATCATATTATTTCAACAACTCTCAATTTTAACACCGTCATGTGGATTTGGCAAACTAATTTTGCACAAAAATATTATTTTGAGGATTCATAAGAATGCCGGATTGAAAGAAGAGTGCAGTGTCTTGAAATAAAAGCAACTGCAAAGGAAATTAACAGTTTGCATCATTGAATTGAACTAAAAACATAGTAATGCCATTAAATCTCTCCACTTAGAATTATATCATTGTATATATGGTTTGCTGTAAATAGTAGAATTCAACTAAATACTGTCAATAAGAACAATTGAAGGCATCTAAATGGTAATGTTCTTAATTACCAGTCAATTTCTATTAACTAAAAATAGTATGCAGATCAACATTAAATAGAAAGCAATTTTTTTGGAAGCTAATGTTCAAAGCAACAAAGATGCAGTATGCCTGTTTCCATAAGTTATAGAATAAAGTTGCAGTCCACACATATTTTGCACTTGCAGTTACAATGACAAAATACATGCCCTGCAGTCTAGGCACCTGTTTAAGTAGTTACAAAAACAGAAACCCAAATGTTCAAAGGACTAAAGATGCAGGATGCTTGTTTCTGTTAGTTACAAAAGGAAGATGTAGTTATCACATATTTTTCCCTATAGTTAAGGTGACAAAATATATACTCTACAACCTAGGCACCTGTTTAAGTAGTTACAAAAAACTCAAAAAAAGGTTCTGTTGTTGTTTCAACAACTAAGTTTTCAGCTGTACATGTTTTAAAGGCAAAATAGAGCAGAGCAACTTTGTGGCAATTTATAACGGAGACTCTAGCCATTCATTTTTTCGGTGGCGAACATCTTTATCCCTATAATAAAAAACATGAATCATAGTTTAGTAAACATTGGTATAACAGCTGTCACAAACCATAAAATACATATCAAACATAACAGAAATTAGAGAACCCTAAAAAAATTGAGGTCTAATTCACTTTTTCACAGAGAAGAAAATCTAAATAAGGATGTCCTCTTGATTAAGCTCTGAACAAAAAAAGGTGTATGATTATTTATCTCCAAATGGCAAAGAACCAAGTTTTTACTCCAACGATCCAAAATTCTAAAACATAGTAAATCCATTATCAATTCTCAAACATGCTAAATTCAGAGAGAAGGTACATAACCGTAATCCAATAATCTAAGAACGTGTCAATTTAACAACCATAGTCCAGTAATCTGAAAGAACCACTATCCCTCCCCAACCCCAACACACACATCATTTTAACATCACAACAAAGCAAAAACACTTACCCTTCAAGGTTCCGAGCCTCACAAAAATGTATGAAGTTCACGCATACATTTTTAGGTCTCGATGCATCTATCCTGGAAAGCAACGAAAATGGAAATGCATTAATACAAATGGCAATATCGATTTTTGAGATTTTAGTGTTCTGTTTACCATTGCAACTGAAATCCAAAAATTCTAGAAAAAAGAGCAAGAAGCTTAAGCAAAAAAAAAAAAAAAATCATATTTTCAACAATCAAAACCCAATACCCATTTAATCATACACGAACGAAAAATCTAAACACAGTGACAAATTAACGAACTAAAATCCTACAAAAAAAAAAAAAAAAAAAAAAGAAAAGAAAAGGAAACTGACCTTAAAACAAAGAAGAATACACCCCTGATGGTGCGCACCTAAAGAACGAAAGACAGAGATCATAAAGAGAGAGAGAAAAGAAAGATGATATGTCTTCATATGGTATTCTGGAGCCAAAAGAAAAGCTGCAGACGAAAATAACCTGGAAGGAATCAATTTAAGATAAACATTTAACAACAGAAATCAACAAATCAATTTAAGATTACTGACCCAGGTAGGTCAGCTGCTGTCAAGTTAAAGAAGCCCAAGAAGTTCATTTGAATGAAAGGATTTTGCTTGCTGCACACATAGACTTGTAAACTTGAGCAAACCCAACGTCAATCAGACCATAGGCCAAAAATCACAACAAACAAAAAACTGAGCAGAAATTTAAAAATCAGAAGTTAGAGAGAAATTTGTGACCCTAATTTATGAAACTGTGGAGATCTGAGATGTAGAGAGAGGGGAATATATCCCAAACGATCCCATATTTTGGAACCGCTTTAAACCAACCTATCATGAAATTATAGCCACTTGAGACATCTTCAAATCAGAACGGAACAGGCAGCAAGGGGAAGAATTTGCAAATCCTTGAAATCCCACCCTTTTTTGCTTTGTCTCTCTCTCTTTGTCTCTTTCTATCTCTATCTCAGAGACAGCATGGCCTCATGTCTGCCCTACAATCCCCTCACCATCAATCCCAATGTTTGGCATACTTCCCTCTCCCTTCTTGTCCTTGACATTCCACACCCTCATCCCCTTCTCTGTCTGTAACTAATCCAGCACCATTCCACAAACCCAACCCAAGCCTTACCCCCACTCCGACCCCTTCACTTTTTTGAAACCAAGTCTCAAACCCTAGAACTTTGTCTGCTTGCAAGCCGCATGCCTTCCTCTCACCAAATCCATCTCTCTCTCTCCCTCCCTCCCTCTTTGAATGACATAGTTTGAATTCCTTTTACTGTATTTGACCCTTTATCTTAAAATCAGATAATAAACATTTTTCATCATCGTCACAATCATTTTGGGGAACAAATTTTAAGAAATATAAGAATCACCCTATTTAGTTCACTTGCTCATACGGGATAATCTTATATAAAAGAACTCGAAACATATTCAAGGTAGAGCAAGCTAAGGATTTAGAAGATAAAGACCCTTTTTTTGCAATATCTAATTTAAGCATTAGTTTATACTGTATGACTATAATATATAACATTACCAAACAAAGGAGTTGAAGTGGAGAATGAAACACATACAGACCAATTAACAGAATAAGAATCATTTAGCCTTCCCTACACCATGTAAGGTGCTTATGGGTTGCGAAAGAGCGGAAAATGTGATTCAATGCCAAACAAATACACTATACTCCCAGCCATCCAAATCATGAAACCATCATCACCAAATTCTTGAATGTGATATATGCAACTTCCTAAGCTTTCTGCTCAACACAAAGAAACTACAAAATGTATTGGTATATGAAGTGGGATCCCAAAATATAGTTTGAGAACTATATTTGGAATCCTGAGATCATGCACCAACAGAGTCAAAGATTACCGAATGCTTTAATCGAAACACAAAATAACCACCAAACATCAAAATTCTAAAAACCTAAAACACAAAGCAAACAATTACAGTAAAATTAATTTTAAGCAAAATCAAATGAACAAACAATGTATACGAATTCCTTTTCCTATTTCTTGCACATTCTAAATTTGTTGGAACCATATACAATATTTTTTTTTTTTACAAAATTTATTAAGCATTTAATTAGCATAACAACATTCACAATTATAGTGGTTCTCTATGGTACAATTATAAATTACAGTGAAAATGTAAACTTGCAATTCAAGTCTATGCACCTGGTTGGATTTAAAATGTTTACATATTAATCGTCAGTAATCTAACCATTAACTTTCAAAAACTTTCCTCAAAATCCAATCTTGGGCATGCATTAAATCCAATCTAAAACTTGAATTTGTTTAATTGTGCCAAATGTTAATGGGGAAGCAAGATGATGACTTTATTGTTCAAAACCAAAAAAAAACGTAAGAGAGAGAAAACAAAATAACAAATCTAATGGTTGCAGTGAAAAAGCTGAGAATGTAAATAAACACGCAGGGAAAAAAATTGAAGATTCAAAGTAGGTGCATCGGGAAACACTTACTCCAATTAGACACAAAAAGTGATGGTGATGAGAAGAGAGAGAAAAGGCAGTCGCTTTGACTTTTCTGGTTTTTAAAGGAAGCAGCTTTCTTCGATTACCAAAAAAAGGAAACTTCTTTTCGTGTGGCTGTGATTTCCTGAGTGTATGTGACTGGGTATATGGTACTTCCAATTTTTGTGTTAGTTATGGTAACCGAGCGAGCTGGACATGGCAGCGTGGGACTGAATTCGAAAAGGTGAGAAAAATTAAAAACACAAAAAAGTGTTCATTTTGTCACATTCTGATTACTAAAAATTCAATAAAGTACATTCATTAGTATGGTACCTTAACTATTTAATTCCATCCCATTAAACTAAAAAAAACAATTACAAAAAATAAGGGAAAACTATTTGGAAACGTTGTGTAGAGAGACCTGAGAGAAAGTGACGACTTCTCCTCTCATTTCACTCTCTACTTGATCTCTAAAGTTCATTTAGCATGTAATTGATGTTAAATTTCAAATTTAGTGATAGCAATTAGCAAAGCTAATGGAAGAATCAAAATGAAAGAAAAAGCATCATGAAAGAAATCAAGATGAAGAATGAAATTTTGGCAACTCACCATCTTCTTCTTTTATATAAAAGATACATCCTATTTGTAGTGAAAACACGTCCCAGCAACCCCAATTATCCTGAAGAAGTATTTTGTCTTACTTTAAAAACATAATTTGTGAAATTATATCTATTAGCTGAGAACAACACCAAATCTTCATGCCTAGCTTGTAGAGAAAGACACCAGGTTTACAAAAGAACCACGTAAGCATAAAATAAACGAAGCAGGGAAAACAAAAAATACAATTGAATACACTGTCAAAAGAAGATGAATAAATGAAATTTACAAAATAAAGAAATGATGAGAACCAAAGTACCCATTTCATAATCTAATTGCTTTTTTGATTGGTTGCCATTTTTAGTTCTTCAATTTAGAGAGAAACCATAATTCAGCACATGAATAAAGTGAAAACATAGAGATACATGTGATAAGTTCATAGCCAGCTATCCATGCGTAATGCATTCACTTCTGAACCCCAAACACAACGAAACAACAATTCGCACTCATGAACTATTGCTCCCCTATGTAATAAGAATTAAAAGCATCTCAAAAAAAAAAATGGCAAACTATAAGAGCACTACAAAGTAAAATTGCAAGAAATCTAATACTTGAAGGGCAAGTACTAATCAGACGAAAATGAACGATTGAACTACCTTGCGTGGAATTGTGGCTTGGTTTTTTCCCATGCTTACAGGAGGCTTTGCACTGAGCTCTTATAGCCCAAATTTTCTCTGAAGGGAAAAAACACAATTTTGAAATAAGATTTTCATATTATACCTTAAAGAGAAGAATTAGAAAATGAATAAGAGAACAATGAGTAGTTTTCATCATATATTGTTAGAGTATGTGGTGTTTTGGTCCAATGGTCCTGCAGCCATATTTACTTTATAACTCTTTCTTTTACTCTAAAAAACATCTTGGATCTCAAATTAATATGAATATGGATTCATACTTTATAACTAAAGATTTTACTGCTCCTGATAAGATGAACAAAACGCCATTTATTCTATGCAATTCATTACAATCACAATGGAACATCTCATTAGACATCCCCACACAAAAAGTTTTTATTGCTACTTTCATATTTGATTATCCTTTCCCTGAAAGATGAGGGAGCTAATTTTTTTTTTTTTATTCCAATAAAGTTATAGGGTTGCAAGGATATTATCAATTTAATTGATTGTATTTGTTTGGTGGAACTTTTACATCTATATTTCAAGTTTTCAATTTTAGCATTGGGAGAGTCATTCATAAAATGTTCGACAGTGAGATTACCTCCATGGATTATGGTCACAATGGACAACTCATTTTCCGCGGTGATGGGACTATATTTTTCAATCATTCACCATTCAAGAAGAGGATCTGCCATGTGAGGATCACTATCGTCCAATTAATATAAAAAATTGAGACAAAAATGATAAATTTACATAACAGGCTTTCATTTTCTCAACAACCAAGCAAAAGAAAATACCTATCTGTTAAACACTCGAATCAAAGAAATCAAAACCCATCCAGAACGAAAGAAATCCAAATCACACACAGATATGAAAGACAACTCAAATTTGAAGTCTTACTTTTCGGGTAGCTTGGCGGCTGACATGAGTCTTCTTCATAGTTTTATCCATCCATGGATCCATTTGGTATGCCCGTCACTTCTGGGTCGTACAATCTTAATATCTGCAAAAAGAATTTCAAGAATCAATTTTTAGAATTGAAAAGCCAAAAGTGCTACAAACTCCAAATTACTGAGAACCAAAGTGGAGTAACACTTACAGGTCGCGAGAGAAGATGAGGACGTTGTCGGATTTCAGGGCGAACAGGATTATGGAAATTGCATCTCAGATCGGGCTTTCGAATTTCAAAGGAGCTCCGCTCATGGTGGACCCAATCAACTCTATTTTTGTCCCCCTAATCGTGCACCTGCCCTCACCTCTGTCTGCACCCAATCCCCTCCCCTATCTCTCCTAAATGATGCCCCCACAGCATCCCATTAGTGAAGAACCAAATCCGAAAGTAAATTGCAGTTACCTATTATGCTAGGATTTAAATAAAAGTCTCCAAATAGAAAGACAAAGGATATAATACAACAAATAGCTCACCAAAAAGTTGCAGCCCTTTCACAATGGTGATACATTTTCACTTATTACACTTGGCTTTTTCAATTGTAATTTCTTGCTTTTCCTGCAAAAAAAAACACAACAGAATAGATTTCAATAACCACTCATACCTATTCCATCTCTGGAACTAAAAGTTTCAGTTATTTATCTATATATAAATATTCATTATGATCACATATTGATCACTGACCTACAAACTCTGATTTGGAGCTTGTTTGCTGGCTAGTATGGTCTTAGAAAATGAAGCGGCATCATCTCCATCAATCTAAATACAAAAAAAAAAAAAATTGAAAACTTAATAAGCTAATTTATCAAAGCAAAGGCGGAGTCATGTTTAGAAAAATAAATGAAAGGACAAAATAACAATGCAAACTTATACCTTCATGCAAATGTTTCAAAACATCTTTATAAACTATGTTTTTTGTATAACCGTAAGGCATGTTGGAATCATGAGTAATAACAATTTTTAGACCTTTTTTTGAGGTGACTCTAGACACCGCAACATATAGTTGCCCATGAGAAAAAACAGGCTGCGATAGATACAAACCGACAATTTTCAAGGATTGTCCTTGGCTTTTGTTGATTGTCATCGCATAACAAATTTTTAGAGGGAATTGTCGCCTTCGCAAGATAAAGGGAAATTTGTGCTGGGATGATTCAGTAATTATCCTGGGGATAAAAACTCTTTCACCGATGTTGCTTCCTGTAATGATTTTTGCTTGTATAATTCTGTCGTTTAATTGGATCACAACCAACCGTGTTCCGTTACACAACCCAGCACTTTGGTTTAAATTCCTGATCAACATCACTGGGGTGCCAACTTTCAAAACCAACTTGTGATGCGGCAAACCAGGCAAATCAAGTTGGTTTAGAAATTCTGTTGGATAAAGCACATCTAAATTTTCTAAATTTTCTGTTGAAGAAGACACTGAATCAAAACTGAGATAGGTACGACTTTCACCAGGCACCACCCAACAGAAAATCATTTATTCCAGCAACTGTATCATTACGTGGTGCCACAATAGCTCTCTCTTTCAAATATGACACATCTTGAAAATTTGTCATGAAATCAGTATACACAGCTGAAACCATGGCTTTGATGGGATCTTCATCAAAACGAATAAGGAATTGTTCGGGTATTTGAACCCAACAGCTTTCTTCATCAGTTGAAGATAAAGACCCGGCAACAGTACCATTGCCAATGTCTAATATCCACCTTGCAAAATCAGCGAGTTCTTGTTTTTCCCTTTCGTCCAAACCTGTCTTTGAAAGTCTCATATTTTGCTTTAAAAAGAATACAGTTAAATAGGGCCAAAGATATGAACTTGTCAATGAAGCTTCAACAATGTCAGCGACGCTTCCTTTTGGAACAACAGGAAGAATTTGCCTAAAATCACCTCTAAAAAGAATCGGCTTACCCCCAAATGGCAAATGGTCAAAACCTGGTTTTGACCCTTTAAGAACATCACGAAGAGATCTATCAAGAGTTTCAAAACATCGTTTATGATTCATGGGGGCTTTGTCCCAAAGAATAAGAACAGCTTCAATGATTAGTTTTGCAAGATGAGTCCCTTTTTTTATTTCACAAACCGAACAATCTGTGACGTTGATAGGAATTTTAAATCTAGAGTGAGCTGTTCTTCCACCAGGAAGCAAGAGGGAAGCAATTCCAGATGAAGCCACTGCTAAAACAATCTGATTTTGGGATCTTATTTTAGCAATAATGGTTGTCCACAAAAAAGTTTTGCCTGTGCCACCATGACCATGCACAAAAAATAGGCCAAATCTATTATTGTGAATGGTTTCCATGACATTGTCATAAACATATTGTTGCTCCCTATTTAACTGGCTGATTAAGAGCGAGTGCTCATGTTTCATCTTGTCGACATCATAATCTAACTCTTCTCTCAAACTCCTATTTGCAAGTCTATCCATCATCAAATTGTTTGGTTGTGGTAGGTGATGCTTCAATAAAGAACTATTTGCAGCAACAAACAGTTTTTCTAACTCGTACAAAAGTAAATTTCTAACTTCATCTTGGTATTTAGAGACATCTTGCAAGCCAAAAGCATTCATCATGTTTTTCATAATGTCATCACACATCGTCTTCCAATGTGTTTCAAACAAAGCTGATGGATCAGCAACACCACAAAAGAGAACCAACGTGACAAACAATTGCCTAAGTTGAGAGGATGATGCAGTGAGAATGGCTTCTAACATAGCGTTATTCCATTCCCTATCATCACCTAATAAACCAAGAGAGGTGCATGCAGCTTGAAATGTGGGTTGTAGAACACCATTCACGGTCCTCAGATGGTCAAATCCAAAGCTGCCTTTTTGGTAATTTAGCAACAATCTCAAGTAATATAATTCACCGGCAGCAAGGTGAACATATGCAACCCTACCTAAAGATCTACCTTTTTTTCTACGGGACCACTGTTTCTCATCATTTTTCCATACATACTTCGTAGGAAATTCAACATAAGATAACTCACGTGCATCAGGGTCTTGAACATTGGTTTGAAACCATTGTGTTAACATTGTGCTTTCAAGATTAGGGTGGTTAACAACATGGTTGAGATCATCGGTATCTCTGAAAACAACATTTTGGTCAGATGGAAGGTGCACAGACAACTTCTCAACCGATGGTTCTCTAAAATGAATGTGAAACTGTAACAATCTCCAAACTGCTTCGTAAGGGCATAAGTATCTACAATTTAGATAAGCCACAATCTCATCAAACTCCTCATCCTCAAAAACAGCTCTAGCCCGATCAACACCTTTAGTGATGTACTTAAAAAGATATTTAATGAGCATTGATTGACAACATGATTCAACATTTATATGTGCTTGATACTTCAATAATAGCTCACGGTTGTAAGGGACAACAAATGCATTATCAAGCTTGATTCCATTTTTTTGAACAAATAGATTTTCTATATCTCGACGTTTATACTTAACGAAACCCTCGTCAGAAAAAGTGGTTTCACTTGTGAAAGATTTAGGAAATTTTTTTGAACACTTGTTTTCTTTCATGCAAGGTGAAAATTTATTCGCAGCACCACATGGACTGTGCATCATGTACTGTGAAACTGCATCATACCCAGCCTTGTCACATCTTTGATCAGGAATCTCAGCCGAAATTATAGAATCAACATCATAAGGAGAATGACACTTATAATGTTTTTTGACCCAAAGTAAGATATGACAATGAGGAAGACCGCTTTTTTGGAACTCCACTCTGTAAAGCACTATTAATCAAAATAGAATGCAGATACATCAAAATTATAGACTCTTTAGATTTGTAGCGAAAAGATAAAAATAAATAAAGGGAAAAATTTGGGCAAGAATAATTTACTAACCAGATTCAACCTCGCCAAAAGGTTTTCCTGATTTGAGGTATTTAATCATATGGTCAAGTTTTGCCTTAAAAATTCTAGAAATTAGATCTGGTCTGTCTTCAGCTTTACAACCAGGTTTATCACATAGATCTTCAATAATTTCAGGCCATTTAGCATTACAGGTGAAAGTGATAAATAAATCAGGATTTCCAAATTGGCGACATATAGCCATGGCATCCTGATAATTATTTATCATATATCTAACACTGCATGTAAACGAAGTTGGCAGAATAACCCTCTTGCCAATAGTAGAACCAGCTGCATTTCCTGCTTTAAGCGCTTCATGAATTCCTTTAAGACTTTCTGTTCTCAAAGAATCTTGATTTGCTCTAATGAAATTTAACCTGTCTTCTTCAAGTGTCGCATATGCATCAACCAAGTATTGTTGAAACAATCTCCCGCCTTTTAACAGGGTGTCAGTATGGCCTGGTCTATCCTGAATTTGATAACCAAAAAATGCTCTCATGGATACCCCGCTACCATCCTTTGGTTTTTCCCCCTAAAATTGGGATTCCAAGGGAGACCTTTCCTATAACCATCTTCACCGTACGGGAAAAGAAGAGGATATTGAAGTGCCATGTACTTAGGATGTAACTTTGTGATTCTCTGTAGGCCATCAGTTTTATGCTCCACAACAATATCTCTTTCGGTGTGAAATTGGCCGATGTCCCTAACTATCAACCCACCTATCCCGTCACTTGCCGGTAAATTGTACTAGACATCACGGTTGGTCTGTGCACCATACAAACACAGCCTTAAATTACTTGTGGACCCTTTATTAATCCTATCCCTGACAAGCCTAAAAAGCTTCACAACTTCATTACACTCATCTAGCATTTTGATAAGGCCACCAACAATCTGTTGATCAAGTTTTTCAGACGATTCTGATCCGTTGAAACAATTGATACGATTATTGACTTCATTTTGAGTGTCATAAATGTACAGCTGTGCAAATTTAGGATCGCCGCCTTCTGGAGGCAACAGAGAACCCATCAAATGATGTACCTGACCGTTAATCTTAAAAACATATGGACCACGACCCTTGTTGATAGACGAATCAACTTTGGCTCCCATTGAAGTTAATGCCATTATTGAATTATATGATCTAATATTTGTTTTAAACTTCAAAAAGGCTTGATAATTCATGGGGTTTAATAAATGTTCCAAATAAGCAGGAGTGGGTTTAGCGCGTGCAAAGTGTACTTTGTGGCTCATGCAACACGCAGTAAATTGTGGGGTTGAAACAGACGAAGTATGCTTAGCATGCTTCTTTGTCTGCTCTGCAGGCCAAAACAGAGCATTGCAGTATTGACATTCGCAATCTCTTAATCCAAAATCAACATATTCTGGATCAATTCCTATAGAAAACAAAGATTAATAGAAGCATAAATGAAATCAACGAATAGAAGCTGATGAATGAAGAAATGTTAAATTTTCAAAGCAGCAAGAGAATGCAAAGAAAGTCACATTGGAAGATTGCATACTCTTTCTTTTTTTCTGATAAGCAGCTTGCCCAATGATGAGCGAATTCGCAACAGAATGAACACTTTAAGTATCTCTGGCTAATAGATAGTGCAGAGTAGCACGATCAGCAAAACAAACATGTATAGAAATCAGATGAGAACTCGTCCCAGCTTCCAAAAGTGAGGCAGAAACATCATTGGTAGGAATATTTTGTTCAAAAATTGATGCAACTGTGTGGGAAGGGTTGCTTCCATTGTTTAAAAATAGCAAAGAGCTTGAAGCATTGTTGTATTCATCGTTATAAATGGTGGGAACATCTTGCAACACCAAACTATTCAGATCAACGACTGCAACAGATGCAGGCAAATCGGGATGCTGAGTTCCAGTGGCATTGCTAGCAACCCCTATTCTTCCAGACATAAATCTACATAGACGGGAAAAACCACACGGCAGTGGTTTATTCTCTAATTAAAGTAATGTCACGATGAAGTAACTATGTTAACCACATGAAATGAGGTGCGAACCACAACCCATTAAAGCATGAGGTTTTCAAAACCCTGACCATGTTGTAAACATAACAGTAACAACATAACCCTAGTCTTTTTACAAAAAAAAACGAAGAATAGAGAAAGTTGATCTGCAGCTGTTTCCTTTGAGAAAGATGTTTCATAGTGCAATATGAAAAAAGAACAAATAAAACGAATTCCAACAGCAAAAAAGTGCGCTAAAGGTAAATAGCAAAAGATGAAATAACAACGTTATCATGATGCAAAAAAGACATGCATCGACAATCAAGTGTGCAAACCGAGAAAAGAGTGGATTAAAAAAAAGGCAATGGTTCTTTAAAGGTCCAAAAATCTAACCGTTGTAGATGCGGAAGTGCAGCTGCTGCAAATGGTAATGAAGAACAATGTAGGACCCCAATGATCAAAACAAAACCTAGAGAAGGAGGAAGACAGTATATAAACACATATATAATTGGAGGGAAATAAAAAAGCGAACAAACATTAAACAAAAAAAGGCAAGTCACAACTCTACACCATTAGTTCTACAGGACATGCATGCGTAAATTTGAAAGATAGAAACAAATTATTTAGGCTCGATTCACTATAGACCAGTAAACGGTGCGAGATGGTAAGTGCACAGTTAACAATGTAACCCGTTTATTTAAAACAACAAATCATTTTAACCAATCAAAAATGGAGTTGGGCTTTGCGCACATAATCAACAACAAACATAGAAAGTAGTTCTAATCCATTATGTAGGACATGCACCAAAGGTTTTTCGAGTAGAAAAAAAGATGTATTGCCTGAAACAGAGATGACCAGGGTTTGAAACATTCAAATTTTTTTTCCTTTGTTAACAAATGAAATGCACCGAGATAAACGAATCATGTAGAATCAAACCCGATCTAGCAATAAGAAAGCATACAACACAAAAAATTAACAACAATCCAAAACAGTTTTGGTTCATCCAACAAAAGGCTTAAGAGTATTAAACATATCATCAAAGATTGCAACAATTAGAAAGTCGGAAATTGAAAGTTTGCATTTGCTATGCCTGATCCCGTAGATGTTGGAAAAAATGTTCATTAAATATATTCAGGAAAGGATAGAAACCAATGATGCAATTCCATCGCTTGGGATAGCATACATCAGGATGGAATCTAAGCCTGAAACTAATACTTATACATCGCACATCATCTATAAGATTGTCAAGTTCCATTTCAATTTTCATCATTATAAAAATAAATATTTATCATGCTTATTATATTATTCATTTCTTAACTAAAAAAAGATTAATTTTCCAAAATAACAAAAATACAAAGGAATCATATAAAGTTATATGATTAGTAACAATAATGCCATTAAGGAGGTGTTGCACCAAAAATATTTTAAACACACAAAAATTTCACGGAACGATTGTATACTCCCACGACAAATGAGTTAGAGTGAGATCAAGGCAAAACATCATCGTTGTATATATGTGTTAGAAATTCTTTAAATTTTTAGCTTGCCATTTTTTTTTTCATCAAAGGTAGATATGTCCCATAAGCTCAATCATAGCTAAAGAAACATCCACATCCACTTGGGGGAGAGATAAGACAGCAGAAGATATTGCTCCTGCTTGGCGGAAATACAGACAAAACACGGAGAGAATTTTCTCAGTTTATAACTAAAGAGACATAACACCACATGAGGACTCTAACAACACTTGAAAGTGCATCCCAAGCGCGAACGCTGTTAGCCATCTCTATCTGACCGGCAATTCCTGCGAGGCACAATGTTGCTGCTGCAATCATGCCTCACTTTTTCTCTGCTACTCTACTTAGCTTCCTAACCTCTGTTTGCCGGCATTGTGCTCGCCGCACAGAAACAGTGAGGAGACAATTGTTACGGTTTTCCAAAGGCATGGATACAACCACGAAAACATTAGCATTAATCTCACCACCTACCCAAACTTCACCCATTCTTGAACCCACCCTCTGCAAACTGCACTCAACCCTTTTATTTTAAAATTTTGGATTTCTTGCACGATATCCATGTCTTCCATATTCTAATAGTGATATACCAATAAAAAATAACAATGTAAAACCCATACGCACCTCTTCTTCCCCGATCAAAAAATCAACCTAAAAACGACATTAACCACCACAATTTTTTAGAATTCAGTTATGGCCGAAAACAAATAACTTGCACAACATAATCATCCATACAAATAGAATTTTTAGGCAGTGAGGAACCAACCAAAATTTTCAGAGTTAAAAAAGAGAAGAGAATCTTACAAAAACCGACCAAAGGTGCAATTCAAAAACAAATTTGCTGAATTTTAGCAATCTTGCACATACATTGGCTTTGTTCAGCATTAGACCAAATAAGCAAAGAAATTATTCATTCATGAGAACAGGAAACACATAAAACTATAAGCAGAGAAACATAATCCCAGGACGATGAGGTTATTGGTAGCAAAAAAATATTCTTAAATGAGACAAAGTTGTATCAAAAAGGTGCAAAATAGAGTATTAACAACACTTCATATTTAAGATGGTAAAAGGGTCACGAAAATACATTAAATTGCGACAAAAGTGTACCAAAAAGTTGAAAAAAAAAAGAGTAACAACAACAGTTTATGCTTACAATGGTTAAGGGGTTAATTGTTTACATTATTTCCCTTATCGCCAAACAAAAAAAGTTTACACTACCCTTATCTTATCCATGACCCATGTCGTCTCTAGACATTTAAAACCCAAAAGGCTGTTGCAGCAGAGGCAAGCAAGAACAACAAAACTCCAACCTCTTTGCAACGACCAAACTTGAACATCCGACGAAAAAACCCCAAAAATCGTTGCAAAACATTATCATCCAATGGAACTTTTTCTTTCGGCGGATTACCACAATTTGCAGGTCGATACATAGTATGGACCACCAACTTGTTTCGGTTCGGACCTTTACCATAAACACGCAAACCCATCCTTGTTTTTTCTATTTTTACTGCTCTCGTTGTACCAGGTCCCAGGGGAGTATCGAAATATCTCACAAATGTCTCTCGATTTTTTTCATCACTTCGTGCCTTAACCAGTTCCCTTAAGTTTTTGACCAAAACTCCTCTTAGAATCTGTTGTTCTCTTCGATCAATCTCATTCATCATTTTATTTACCCTGAATCAGAAATTAAATACAACGTTAATATTGATGTTTTTTTTAAAATATATTTTAGTTTCTAGGTTTAAGAATAACACTGTCATAAATCTTTAAAACTCAAATTAAGAAAGTAAATGCATAAGAGCTTGCAAAAGTTAGAACATTATCAAAGAAAACACAATCAAAAAGCATTTTGACAGTGTTGTAAATCAAATTTTGAAGTCAAAGCCGATAAAGAAGCTACGTAACCTAATTATTCATGAGTTAATGCATCTTGCGACTTGAATGTAAATACCCATGAATTTTTCTGAACATCTAACATGTATTCATGCGTTGTTAAAAGGCAACTCATTTTCTAAAACATGGGTTTTTTTTATTAAAAAAAAAAAATCTGATTTGTTGAGAAAGTGCAGTTATGAAGAGCATATGTTAAAGTAATTCGGGAATGATGAAATAGTTAACTATCAAAAAAACCCAATTAAAACACCAACCAACCAATAACAGAATCACAGAGATAAAATGTCTAACAACGTTTGATAAAAAAAGCTACAATGCTGGCCTAAACCAGAATAAGAGAGTTAGCAAGGGACCTTCAACCCTAACAGAATCACACAAACAAAATTAAAAGAAAAAAAAAAAACAAACCAACCGTCCAACCATTGGACAATAAGATCCCAAACCAACCACATAAACAGAACAAAAACAACATGGAGACATGAACACAAAACCTGGAATTATATTCCAATCACAAAATGCCAAAACAAAATTCGTAATCTAACTATCCCTATACCTACGGCCCATCCAAGCAAATACAATTGTAATGGGGTTTAGAACAAATAAACCAATCATCCAATTTGAATGTTGTTTGGAACTTATACACCCACTACTCAGTTTTCTCAAGCTTTACATAAATAGATAAATACAAATACGTTCACAAAATAGAAAGAAGCCCAATTCCATTCTAAGCTCAAACCACCAAATAAATGCTTAGTTACTCAACCTTTACATAAATGGACAGATAACAGATACGCACATAAAAAAAGAAAGAAACTCAGTTCCAATATAAGCTAAAATGAACAAAAATTAATCATATATTTAAAATCCAAGCATGAAAGCTTCACGAATATAAATAAAAAAGGGTAGATAACTAATTAGGCTTTGAAAAAAATGATGGCACATAATTATATACCTCAAAACATCAAGGAACCAACTTCTTCCTCTAGCGGTCCAAATTTCTGAAATATGCAAAAAGTAAATCCATTAGGAACCCTAAGACTTTCAAATTTAAAGACGAAAGCTAATGAAATTTTAGCAAAATGACCAAAGACACTAAAAAAACAAAACAAAAAAAATTTAGGAATATTTTGAATCCGAAAATTGTCAATCCCATAAAAAAGCTGCATCTTTTTCACTGTATTTTTCTAGACTTTAATCACAGAGAATCAGCGAAAGCGAGGGAAATTATGTTGATGTTTTATCTAATGGCCAAATAGTGAATAAGGTTCCTCAGATTTTGTCAAGTTCTTCAAATTAGCACATATCCAAGTTCGAATTGAATAAACTACATGTCCAAATCAATTCAATAAAGCACTCATTAAAACTTCTAGAAACTCAAGTTATTGCTACTTGGTTATGAAGACAGATATATATCAACATGAAACAAAAAAAAAAGGCAAGAATTTGCCAAAATTTGTAAATCAAACACATATGTATGAACTTATTCTCCTCTATTAGTCTGTTATCACCTCACATGTCACACTTTTTGAGATTGGATCAATTTGATCACAACCAAACCACCAGTATTAAATTTACTAACTAACGATCAAATGATTTAAACATTGTGTATTACAAATTCAAATCAATGGTGGTAATAAATAAGATAGTTTCAGCTACCATTTGCGATTAAAAACGAACAATGCTTACTCCCAAGGAATATCTGACAATTTGGGTCTACTTTTGAATTTTGTCCTCATTAAACTGCTTACTTACCTGGTTTTAGATGTCTTTACTTAGACCATCTTCAACCCTTGGGCTAAAAGCCAAATTTTTTAGCCCAGAAAATTTAGCTTTTAGTCCAGAAACATCTTTTCTGCTCCAACCCTTCTGCCCTAAAATTTTAGCCCTGAATTATTAAAGAATGAACTTAGGCTAATTTTTTTCTTAAATCAATTTAAAAAAAAAAAAATAAATATGTAGATTATTGTAAATTAATTTTATGAACATTTTAATCTAAAAAAATTTAAATTCCGATAAACATTTGGCATTTAGCCCGGGGGGAAAGCTAGGGGGGTATTTGGCTCAGAAATAGCATTTGGCATTTAGCCTAAAATTTTAACATGGGTTGGAGAGTGTTTGGGGGGGGGGATAATTTGGCTTTTAGCCCAGGGTTAGAGATGGTCTTATGAATCTATTTTTTTTTAAAATGAAGTTAGAAGATGTTCTAGCACCAGAGACTATTAGAAGTTGGAAAGATATGCCAATGCAGTCGTTTGAGAACAGTTTGGGAAACTTTGGGTGGAAAATACGCTCGCAAGGAAAACCGACAATGATGATGAAAGAAATACACTCACCATCTTTTAGATTCGGGGATTGTACATTTTAAATTGAATTGAATAAAGTTGAATATATTATCTGAAAGACTCAATCTTTAGAAGTTCTAATCATGTCCTATTTATTCTTAGTGTCGTTGTGAAAATCTTCTAATGCATAGTTTAAGGAGGTGCAGGAATCCGTTTTGTTATGCTGGAACACTCAGGTAACAGTGTAATAACAGGCGAGATTGGACGTGCAAAGAAAAAGACCAATAGGATCATCTGCTACGGGACTTGAATGCACGAATCTTAACCACATGAATTAAACACATGCAACATAAAAAAAAATTCAACACAATCATGAACAAAAAAAAAAATATATATGAGTGAACGGTGTCGGTAAGATAAGTAGTTCCACTTTTACATATATTCAACCAAGCTGATTACAAAAGATATAACTGGAAAAACATGCTATGTTTCCCTAACAAACAGGAGCAACATGCATTTAACATTTATATTGGCTTTAAAGTTAAGATGGCAAAATATATGTTCTGCGGGCTTAGCCTAGATCCCACCAAAAAACCCCCAAAAAAAATGTTAAACTTCTTCATCCAACGGAACTTGTTCTTTTGGCGAATTACTACGATTTTCAGGTGAATGGATAGTGTGAACCACCAATTTGTTTCGGTTTGCACCTTTACCATAAACACGCAAACCCATCCTTGTTTTTTCTATTTTCACTGCTTTCTTTGTACTGGGTCCTGGGGCAGTTTCTCTATATATCTGTTTCGTTCCTCGAATCTGTTCATTGTTTCGAGCCTCAATCAGTTTCTTTAAATTTTTAACCAAAACTCCTCCTAAAATTTGTTGTTCGCTTCGATCAATCTCTTTCACCATTTTATCTACCCTGAATCACAAATTAAATATAGCGTTAATATTTATAATTTTTAGAAAAATATGTTTAGCTTGTAGGTCTTTAGAATAACACAGTTAAAAATTTCAAAATTTTAAATATGGTAGTTGTGATTTTTTTTTTGGAAATATGTCTAGTTTGTTGAGAGATTGCAGTTGTTAACAGTACTTATTAAAGCACTTCAGGGAGGATGAGATATTGACTACCAAAAAAACCTAACGAAAACATCGACCAACCAAAGTAATTGCAGTTGTTAACAAAATTGCATAGACAAAATTTAAACCAAAAAAAAGAAAGAACTATCGGACCTCTGGACAATCAGAGGTCACAAAGATAACCACGAATGAGAAACAAAGCACAGAACAAACATATAATGCAAGCCGAAAAAAAAACCAAATAGTCATTTTAAAAATTACAAAATCACATTGTTTGAAATGGAAAGCATGGGGAAACAACGTATTCGAGTTCAGGACATACCAAAGGCTTGATTGAAATGTAATGGCTCAGAACCCCTTCATTAAAGGCAGCAGCAAGAGCAAATTATGATTCCACGATGCGAGCCCGATCTAAACTACAAAAAAGCAATGAGACTGTGATTAAGAATTCGAAGTGCAAACAAACAGATACAATAAGAGTAACTTAAATCGTTATGGTATAACGGACTCAATATGTGAAAGTGCACCAAATAAAGGTTGAGTCTCAAAACATTAAACATAAAAACTATAACACCCCCATCTCTCTGCAAATCTTACAAACAAAATCCTAATCTTGAAACCGTTTCTCCTGGACACCCCATACCACAGAAAATGCACCCTATGCCCCAAACATAATGCTTAGTGGCCAGATAGCAATCTGTGCAGGTTGATCAAGATGTCACTAATTAGTTTTTGCCAACAGATGGTTAACCATTTTGCCATTTTTTTTTTTTGCAGAAAGTGGAGCATATTTAACTTTAAAAGACGATCTCTATTTTGTCTAGATAGATTGCATCACCAATGCTTTGCCACACATTCACAAAAAATGAGCAGTGCTGATTGACAAATGGACAAACCTGAATGGTACTAACCGAAGCACAACAATCCTCCAAAGGAAAACAAACAATGAAATGACTTCGAGAAAAATATGTATCATTTATTCAATGAAACACTCTAAGTTGGAAAAGAGTAAAATTTAAATTGAAAAACAATAATCTAAAAGAGAAAAGAAAACAAAGAACTGAAATCATTGACAATTCCAAGCAATATAGCAGCTATTATCAAGATCCAAAACAAATTCTGGAAAGTATGGGGACCAAAGACTATTAGAAGTTGGAAATACATGCCAATGCAGCTGTTTGAGAACACAGTTTGGGAAACTTTGGATAGGAAATATGCTGGAAAGGAAAACCGACAATGGGTGAGAATGACTCTCAAAGCTAGTTCACATTTAAATTACTGAATCACCATAATCGTTGTTGGTTGGTTTACTCTCATGGTCTACTTTTTATTCAAGTTCTTGTAAAGAAAATTGGTCTTTTAACATGCTCTTTTCTAAATTTTAAAAAGGATCATAATTCTGTAAATAAATTCAATTCCCAAATTGAAATTCCAATATAAGCAAACCATAGTTGATCACATGGTTTTTTATCATAGCTATAATTAGACTAATGTAATTTATACTTAGAGACAAATGTGTTTTTTCAAATCGTATTTTCTGTCAAAATTTATAGAAATATGAAAACGATCATCAAAAATTTCAAAACCGGCATTAACCAAAATTAAAAGGAAATGAACATCATGAGTGCTTGCAAGATGAGAGAAGGGAAACAAAAAAGGAAATGGTGCATTTGAACAAAATGATGATAATATAAAATCTTAGGTATGAAAATGTCTGGATAATCAGAGGATCACAAAGAGAAGAAAAAAAGAGAAACAAAGCCAAAACCAAATGAATAACATAAGTCAATTATTTCTTTTGACTGAAAATTACATGGGTGAATAAACCCTAAGAGCTACGGTTTAGAAGTAAAAAGTTGAAATTGTTTACCTTGAGTACAGAGAGCTTCCTACAACCAATTGTCAAGACTTGTGTTTGATCTACATACATGTCAAGAAAAAAATTAAAAATTTATCAGACAAATACATAAGGAAGCAAGAATTGCAAAAACAATCCATCAACAAAGGAGCAAAACAATAAGTAAAAAAGCCTTCTAACACCCTTCTCACGCAAATACAGAAGCAATAAAGCATGGAGAAACAATCTACCAATAAAGGGATATTCAAAGGATGTAAAGCAGAACATATCATTGTAGATGCCCCAATTACTGAAGGGATTCAATTATTTTCTGAATTCACAGAACATATCATTTTTGCTTATTTTCATTTATTTATTTTTGCTCTGCAGGTAATTTGGTTCTACCCACTGTACGTATTCAGCATAATCCTGAGCAACATCTGGTACTCACAAAATTACCCCTTTATGCTTCATTGTTTTACCTGTACATTATTTACTTGATTCGGTTTTAACTACCATAGGTTAGGTACACATCTTTATCTTGCAATGCAGGATGTTAAAAGTTCTGGACGTCACTCTCATCCTTTAGTTGTTGTATCACGATTGGAGTGACAATAGTTTTTAATATACAGTAATTTGTTTAAAGTTCTGCATGTTTTGATGTGTCTACTTTCCGATGCCTTATTCCTTTTCCATCTCTACCACGTGATTATCCAAATCTACAATTTTATTTTAACTCAAGGTACAATGACATTGTTAAGTACGGATTTTCTACAATAGGGAGGGAGATCTGCGCCAACCACATTGGATCCGGCCAGACAAAATGTACTCGTGCTCCACAAACTACAGTATCAACATGTCCCAAAGCATGCCATGGTCTATTGAAAAATGTACAGCCGTTGTCAGTCAACTATGGAGTGACAAATTAACACTGCTAGAGAGGACTATTAGAATTCCATATATATATATAAGAACCCAAACTAAAGTTAACATGAATCTTAAAACCCAACATGTTGGGGATAATTTAATACGGTGGAATCATTAAAGCTAGTAGTTAGTCTTCATTCAAGTCTTAATTTTTCACTTTCCAGTAAATTTCTTACTTCGCAATGCAAGACGCATTTGGTTCAAGGGCAGCAGATAGACTTACGTGATGCGAGATGTTGTAAGCTAAATAACAGTGGAGGGAAAATGTGTTCTTTTCTTGGATAAGACTCTTAGACCAGAAAAGCTCAACCTAAGTGGTTTCATTCTTCCCACCTGCAAACACTCTGCTCAAATTTCACAGAAATCAGGTACCCCTAATTTTATTCTTTCACGTTTTCATCTTCTATTTAATCACTTGTTTTCACATGAAGATTTCATTTGATTCTTTGATAAGAAACTAAAACTCCACTGAATGAGTTCTAGTTTTACTCGAAGGACTAGAATTACATGCACACGCATACACAAAAATGAAACAAAAATATAAGGGTCATAAGATAGAGACCTGAACTATGTACAGTATAACCAAATTTGAAAGTTCTTGCAGCAATTTACCGAAAGGAAAAAGAAAATCCAAATTATCATATCACATACGTATTACACGAAGCGCGTCCAACAATTACACCATGAGCTCCTGCCCTTCTTGCTGCATTGACCTAAAATTAAAGGGGGAAACAATATGAAATAAGGGTCAATGGGAATCAATATAAAGGTTTTGCATTAACTAAATCATATTCGAAACAGTAGCAAAGCATGAAGAAACACAGAAATGAGCACAGTGCAACCTCAATTTGACTTGTTGAGAAGAAAACAGCAGCAAAGCAAGAATAAACACAGAAATTAGCACATCAACTACATCTCTTTTCAAACCTAAAGGAAAACAATTCAATAAGTCCAAAGCTATGAGCATTCCTCTCACTCCTGTTTGTGGTGAGCTTAACACACACTGATGAATCAGTAACATCTTCCTTCAGCACCTATATCTGCCTTCACTGCCAAACCTATTCAATTTGATCTATTCTATGACAAACATCCTCTATAAATTGCATGATTGGATCATAAGAGCAGAAGCTATTACTCATTCACATTTACATGTTAACCTGTCTTAACCACTAAGATTACATATATTCAAACATATAATTGCATATCCAACACAAATTTAGGAATACAATCAAAGAAGGTGAACACCAAACTTTGTACGTGGTTTGACTACTTGCCTGCACCTATGTCAACACTCAAAGTTCACTCTAAAGCACAATACTAAATCAGACTAA
Source organism: Malus sylvestris (assembly GCF_916048215.2). Taxonomy (NCBI): domain Eukaryota; kingdom Viridiplantae; phylum Streptophyta; class Magnoliopsida; order Rosales; family Rosaceae; genus Malus; species Malus sylvestris. The sequence continues at coordinate 28,527,607 of NC_062264.1, forward strand.
AGTTTTACCGTGCTAAAGCTGCAAACAGGGGACCTTGGAAATTAATATTGTTGTGGCATGTGAATTCCCAAGTGGTATTAAACCATCAACCATCATAAGATAGCTAATGATGAAAAAGAAACTGAAGAACAAAAAACAATTATGCATTTGAACACAGAGAAGAACCTTGTTTCAAAATTATACTACCTAGCAACAGAAGAGCAAAACAATAAATGAAACAGCCTTCTAACACTCTTATCATAAATAGAGAAGCAACAAAACATGGAGAAACAACCCAGCAACAGAGGGATATTCAAAGGATAAAAAGCAGAAAAGGAACCTGAATTCGACTTGTTGAGAAGGAAACAACAGCAAAGCACGAAGAAAACAGAAATGAGCATAGTGCAACACCTAAGTTTAAAAGACACAAACCTGACTCAAACAGTGTACAAAATAGTGCACTAAACAGACCTATCCTCCTAACACCCAACTAAACAGGCTATAAACAAAACAAATGAGAAACAAACAATGAACAATAATTTCTGAATAGTGTTTTACCTGTTGAATCAGAGGACAAAACCGAAAACCCTCTCCTCTCCCATACCTCCCTCAGACATCCTCTGCTCACCAACCTCGTGGGGTAACCCGTTAACCCCAAAAAACGCACAGCATGCTCTCTGCCCCATCTCTCTCCCTGTCCATCCGTCCCTCAAAAAGTGGGAAAAAAATCTCTAAACATCACTCCCACTCATGAAATCGAGGATCTGCAGCAATGGTGCTGAGATCCCCACTCCTTCCTCTCCCTCTCTCTCTTTCGCTCCGTCTGTCTCTATCCATCTCTCAGAGGAAGCATGGCCTGCCATTCCCGAAACCCACACTGAATGACAGCAAACCTAAACCCACCCCAATCCGTCTCAAATGCACAGGACAAAATTACCCTCCTAACTTTTAATAACTACGTTCCAACCAAGCCCCAAATTCCACGGTTTTGTTGTAAATAAAGCAAAATCGAGGGGGGAGGAATTGACCTCAAAAGACAAAATCACCCTCTGAATTTTTGAGAACTACCCCCTAACCCAGCCACATTCGGCTGACATTGTTGTAAATAAAGCAAAATAAAAAAAAATGAACAGTGCCTGCCCTCCCCCTACTTTAGAATAAGTAATGCTCAGATTTCGCTTCGTATCTCCATATTCAGTACTTTTCTGGAAAGGATGTTCACTTTAGCTCGAACAAGAATTATGTATGAAAGCTTTGAACAAGGATTCGTGTACATTTATATAATACCCAAAATAGTTGGGATTAGTGGGTTAACTGTGTGTATGGGTTGAGTATAAATGTTAGTAGAAAATATTTATAAACCGAACAAGAATACAAATTTATGTAAGATGTTAATTGTAGCCAGTCTAGAAGCTATTATATATTTAAAAAGCTGCTTATAATGTTTTGCTTGATGAAAATTCTGTAGGATGATATTGTACCAGTTGTATCCTCGATTTTCTTACGCAGGCTGCTTCTTCCTGGGGTTCATCATAACATTGCTTTGAGCTCAACCTTGTGGATTATAACAGGCACTGGAGTGATTCAGATTTCCAGTCTCTAACCGCCGATATGTTGAAGAAGAGGTTTGCGTTGGATTTTTTATTGTCTCTCTCACACACTCATATGACACCCTGGAGGGGATAGGAATGACCTGGGGTTGCTAGCTAACAGATAACCAACGTATGTGGTATATCGTTTTAGGGTGTCAGTGATAATTCAACGTCGATATTTTGCTGCTGGAAAAAATTCTGTTCTCGCTACTACCAAAACTGGTGCAAGAGCAATGCACAGTGTGGCTTGCTTTTGGATTCCTACAGGGGCACTTTTGGATTGATCAGAAAGAACTCAGTATCTCTTTTTCGTTGTTCGGAGGATATTGAGCGGCTTATTAATGGTATCTCAGGTATTGTTGCTTTATCTGAACCTTTCCGTTTTTTGCTTTAGGATGAATTATTTCTTATTTTTAATGCGTGTCCTTTTTATATTTTTATGTTTGGAATTTTCATATTCATGTTTGATTGGTACTTATGATGATCTCATCTATCTTGTTACCATTGAGGCGGGTTTAATTCTTGAATTAGAGGTGCTTGTTAAAATGCTTAGATGTGTTGTTAATGTCAGCCAACAATTGGGAAAAACAGCTTCTGCTATATTTTATGAATCATTAGTTAGTGCACCACTCGTTATCTCAGCTGAGGAAATTACTCATCGCCTTTTGAAGAAGCTAGAATCTGGATATAGTTCAACACTAGCAATGCTTCATGTATCAGATCTTGGACCTGAAGTTGCTTTGGAGAGAAGCCTGACTGATAAAAAAAAAAAATTAAATTGAGGAAATTTTCTATTGACATGCTGTTATCTCTTCATGCCTTGCATAAAGAATCTGGCACGTGGAGTCGAATTCAAAGACAGAATATATGGAGTGCAAGTTTAGTGCAAATGGAGGCCAAAACGAGTTAAGGGTGAGGATTGGAGATCAAGAAATACCAAAGAGCGACCGTTTTCGTTACCTAGGATCTATCTTGCAAACGAATGGAGAATTAGATGGAGATCTCAACCATAGAATACAAGCTGGATGGATGAAGTGGAAGAGTGCATCCGGTGTGTTGTGTGACCGTCGTATGCCACTGAAGCTCAAGGGAAAATTTTATAGGACGGCAATAAGGCCGGCGATGCTGTATGGCACAGAATGTTGAGCGGTGAAGCATCAACACGTACACAAAATGGGTGTAGCGAAGATGAGGATGCTTCGTTGGATGTGTGGGCACACAAGAAAGGATAAGATTAGGAATGATGATATCCGGGGTAAAGTAGGAGTAGCTGAAATTGAAGGAAAGATGAGAGAAAATCGGTTACGGTGGTTTGGACATGTGCAAAGAAGGCCTACTGACGCTCCGATTAGAAGATGCGACTATGGGACAGAGGTTCAGGGCCGAAGGGGTAGAGGAAGACCTAGGAAAACTTTGGAAGAGACTCTAAGAAAAGACTTAGAGTACTTGGATCTAACGGAGGACATGACACAGGACCGAGCACAATGGCGTTCAAAGATTCATATAGCCGATCCCACTTAGTGACTTGGATTTTCCAAGTCTCCAACCGAGAAGTTTTCCTCACTCGGGAAATTAAGGGAATACTACCTCAACCTACATGCTCCACTCACAAAGCTTCAACATACAAGCTTCAACAAAAGAAAATTCAAAGAACTTAGCGAAGAAGGCTTTGGTGTATTTAACACAATACGTTGAAATGAAGGAAAGCTATTTATTGATATCCCCGATAAGTTACAAATATGTACATATACATGAGTCAAAATAAACAAACAAGAGGGAGCCTTCACAAAGGTTGCTTAGGAGAAGTCTCAGCAGTCGGTAGAGCCCCAGAAAGAGCAGGCACTGGAGGGGGATCATTTGGAGCCTCAGTACTGGATAGAACCCTAGAAGGAGGAGGCAGCAGAGGTTGATCATTTGGAGCTTCATTACGCGGTACAGCCCCAGAAGACGAAGGCAATAAATGCCTTTGGAACAAACCCACAAATCTCTGATGATCAAGTAAAACCTGACCATCAGATTCCTTCATCTGGTCAAGCTTCCTCTTCATGTTTGTAGCATAGTCATGTGCGAGCCGGTGCAACTGTTTATTCTCATGCTTGAGCCCTCTAATCTCCTGTTTGAGACTCATCACTTCAGCTGCCAATGATTCAACTTGGCGGGTTCGAGCAAATAGGCGTTGGGCCATGTTAGACTCATAACCTGCACACTGAACACTGAGAGCCAGAAAATCCTTAACAGCTAACTCATCAGACCGTTTGGAAAGTAGTCTGTTATCTTTGGGAGTGAGAAGGTTCCTGGCCACTACCGCAGCGGTCATATCATTCTTCATCACGGAATCCCCAACGGTAAGAGGACCAGTAGGGGAGACGAAGGATGGGCGCCATATGTTGTCTGGAGAATGCGTGGCTGCCTCTTCAACAAGGTTCAAGTCAAAACGACGGTCGGAGGGGCCAGACATTTTCAAAGGTGTTGAAGAGAGAAGAGGTTGGACAAATCAAGATCTTAGAAGTGCAAGAATGGAGCTTCTACTGGTGGAGATTCAAGTGTGCTCTGGAACTTAATGCCAGCCTCTATAAAAATCTGCACTCGACGGAGCTTCAGAAATCGAAGAGGCGTTTGCTTTCTCAAAAGCTGGGCTGCTCAGAGACCACGAGGGTCGATCTCAGAAATCGAAGAGACGTTTGCTTTCTCAAAAGTTGGGCTGCTCAAAGACCACGAAGGCCGATCTCAGAAATCGAAGAGGCGCTTGCTTTATCAAAAGCTGGGCTGCTCAGAGACCACGAGGGCCGACCTTAGAAATCGAAGAGGCACCTACTTTTCCAGCCTTGTCAGCCCCTGTCACACGCACACTTAGCTTTGCGGAAATTATGGGCATTATGTCGAAGATTTCTGGTGAAGTAGAAAGCACATGAATCTTAATGTTCAATCACCCACTTCCCACACACAACATTAGCTCATGGGTACCACAGATAACTTTGCCAAAGTTCTCTGACAAAGTTGAGACACGTGAAGCTTGCAACTCCCACTACATCGCTCTGACCAAGAAGGGTAAAAGAATAGCAAAGAAACAGCACTAACAAAGTTTAGACACATAAATTTTGAAGGTCTAGCTATCATATTATTACCCATAAGGGTAAAGGAACAGTACCACTGCTAGATAATTGGAAAGTCCCTGTGTGTCAACCTCTGTGCTTCGTGGCAAGGTAGACTAGCAAACATGCCCAACCTTTTCTCACATTCGAGAAAGCACTCCCAACAAGATTGCTTGCTCCAAAATCGAAGAGGCACCGCCCTCCGAATCTCGAGAGCCAGACTCCCAACATGATTACTTTCTCAAAAATCGAAGAGACACCGCTCTCCGAATCTCGGGAGCCAGACCCCTAGCAGGATTGCTTTTTCAAAAATCGAAAAGGCATCGTTCTCCGAATCTCGAGAGCCAGAGCTCCGACATGATTGCTTGTTCGAAAACCGAAGAGGCACCACTTTCCCAACTTCAAGAGCCGGATCTCCTTGGATAAAGCTTGTCTGTAATCTTCACACGCAACATCAGCTTTCCAGGTACCACAGACCACTTTTTCAAAGTGCTCTGACAGAGTTAAAACATGTGAAGCTGGCAGCTCCCACTACCGTGCTATGACCAAGCATGGTAAAGGAATAGCATTACTACTTGTTGTTAGGGAGACTCCTATATATGTCGACCTCCATCCCCAACGGACAGGCAGACCTGCAAAAATGCTCAACCCTTCCTCATATCTGAGAGGACACTCCCAAAGAAGCCTTTCGAAATATTCAGCTTTCTTTCCCCCCGATAATACCTCTGCAAACAAGCTATACTAGAGCAAGAATATCTCATATCATCAGGGTTAAAAGCAAGAGTATCCCATATCATGCTTTTTCCCTGTCTTTTCCTTTGGCCTTGTTCTTACCTGCAAGATAAGGAGAAAGAGAGCAATCAGTCAGCACTTGGAATCAAGCCTCCAGTCAGGAACTGACTGCCTAGAACCCCTTACTTGATTACTTACTTGGCATTGCTCTCGAGTACTCATCTTCAACATCTTATGCTTCCAGGGAAGATACCGCATCTGCCTGAGGAACAGATAGGGCAAGTGAGAAGGATACAAGGAAGCATGTGGAGACAAGCGTAACAGCACACGTGCCGATACATCCACTACTCTGGCAAAAGCAAAAGTATCCTATATCAGCAGGGTCGAACGTACTATAGATTTGATGGACTTGTTTTGACCCTCAAATTCTTCAGTCGGCCTTATACTCTAGAGGAAACCAGAAAACCCTCCAGCCCAGTTCAAGAATAAGCCTGTGGAAAGTTACTTCTTCAAAAGCAAAAGTATCCCATATCATCTCTTCTCATTTTTCTTCTCTTTATCCTTCATGCTGCCTGCAAGATAGGGAGTATGTGAACAATCAGCCGGAACTCGAAATCAAAGTTCTGATCTGGGACTGATTGCTTGGAGCTCTGATTGCTTACCTTGTCTGTCACCTCTTTCAACAGATCCCCTAGCTCGGCGACTTGGGGGACTCCTACTACATGGTTTGTATCGCACTTGACCAAGCCTGAAACTACAAGTAAGCTTCAAGTGAAATTGATACATTACCTTGTGCATCTCCACCAGTTAAAGATACCACCCCTGGATGGAGGAAGAATACTTCCAGAGAAGATGCCACATCTACCTACGAGACAGATAAGGCAAGTCAAGACGATACCACACTCCGGTACTTAGAAGTTTCGTGATTACGAGATCATTCTCCCACAATATTTCCTAATGTTATTTGTACTAAATCATTCACTTGTACTCACTAAAGGAGAGCTTGAACCTATGTACTTGTGTAAACCCTTCACAATTAATGAGAACTCCTCTATTCCGTGGACGTAGCCAATATGAGTGAACCACGTACATCTTGTGTTTGCTTTCCTATCTCTATCCATTTATATACTTATCCACACTAATGACCGGAGCAATCTAGCGAAGATCACAAAAAGCGACCGTTTTCGCTACCTAGGATCTATCTTGCAAGAGAACGGAGAATTAGATGGAGATCTCAACCATAGAATACAAGCTGGATGGATGAAGTGTAAGAGTGCATCCGGCGTGTTGTGTGACCGTCGTAGGCCACTGAAGCTCAAGGGAAAATTTTATAGGACGGCAATAAGGCCAGCGATGTTGTATGGCACAGAATGTTGGCGATGAAGCATCAACACGTACACAAAATGGGTGTAGCGGAGATAAGGATGCTTCGTGGGATATGTGGGCACACGGGATAAGATTGGGAATGAGGATATCCGAGGTAAAGTAGGAGTAGCCGAAGTTGAAGGAAAGATGAGAGAAAATCGGTTACGGTGGTTTGGACATGTGCAAAGAAGGCCTACTGACGCTCCGGTTCGAAGATGTGACTACGGGACAGAGGTTCGGGGCCGAAGGGGTAGAGGAAGACCTAGGAAAACTTTGGAAGAGACCCTAAGAAAAGACTTAGAGTACTTGGATCTAACGGAGGACATGACACAAAACCGAGCGCAATGGCGTTCTAGGATTCATATATTAGCCGACCCCACTTAGTAGGAAAAGGCTTTGTTGTTGTTGTTGTTGTATCAGTGCTTCCGTTTTGGTCCAGGCTACTTCTCAAGTTGCGAAGGTTATGTTTGCATGTCGCATGCACTATTGTGAATTATTTATTTATTTTGAAAAGAATGATTTTATTTTATGCAAAAGAAATATCTCATAGCACTATAGCAGTAGCAAATAAGTCCAGCAAGCAGACTACAAAAGACGGAACAGAGTATATCAAACCAAAATGTTACTTATCATAATAAGTAAGCATGTTATGTCGCTGGACTCTGAATCTGGACTGTTGGTGAGTTTGCTTCTCACTTGCCAGCTTTAGATATGTAAACCTGTAAAAGGTTCAATATAGATCCTTAAAATTGTTTCTTAGCAAAAGAACCCCAAAACTAATTTTTCATTAAATAAATGTTTAGTTCATGCCTTGAATTTATCTTTTATACAAAATGAAATTAGTAATAAACCAGAAGAAAGGGAGTTGCTTGTTTCCTAATTCAAGATATGAGAAGTTGGCTCTGTACACTGTTAGGGTGGAATCTATTGCTATGTACTCATAAATGCATGGAGTTAAGATTTTTGTTTTCTCCTCCAGAACTAATGGAAAATAGAGGTGAGAATTTGGTTTCTTTCTTGAACCGGACTTTATATTACTTAGATACAATACGCAACTCGACTAAATCACCCATTGTTCTCATAAAAGAAACAACAAATAAATATACAAGTTGGGTTGGATTCATTGCTATAACTTTTTCACAAACCGTTGTACGTGATCCTTCTGTTATTGAGCTGTATTCTAAATTTCAAGTACATACTTTCCACTGAATCTTTAATATTAATATAGTTCTATAAATCGAATACAGAATTTCACTGCATCTTTAATATTCATTATATCATTAGTTTCTACTTTCTACACATGCTTCTGGTCTTAATTTCAGTCTATAGGAAACTACTCCAGTGCTTACTTCAACAACTTTACAGTATACATTAGTTTTTTTTACCAAAGCATTGTTATGCATTTAGCAACCTAAAATTAAGCTACTAATTGCATGTTTTAAACTTGCAAGTGCACAAGATCAAACACATAGTATAGGAAGCAAGTACGAGATCATTCTCACGAGGATTTCACTAATATGTATCTAGAGTTTGATTCCTAACAACTTAAATTAATTAATTCACAAAACTAGCAAATATGCAAGTAAAGATTTAACAAAATAATTTGATGTCTTAAGTATAAAAAACACGATATAAAGAAAGTAAGCAAATAAAAGTAATTGGCATTAAGGATTTTGAAAACGATGTTTGAACGGTTAGGACTTTGGTTTCCATCTCTAACCCTTTTCGCTTGAGCAACCGATACACACAATGATACAGAACAGATTTTTGATGCTTAACGTTTGTCAACCTAAAGGCATGGTATCTACTCTTTAAGCTATTGATTTCCCTAAACAACGAATTAGGCATGGGTGTCTACACTAACTCTTTTCATTCTCGAAGTATTTAGCATGGTATCTACTAAGTTGCACTCCGAGAAAGCATAATACAATGGAAATCGACAAACACACGAATCCTAGAACATGAAATCTATTCCGGTTATTCGTGATAATTAATTCCAATAACTGTAACTAGTTCTCTTGTTACTCAGCATAGGTACAAGACTCAATCATCCAAATTTACCCATGTAACGAACTCAATTACAAAGCTAATCTATGGTGATCAATCATAAAATAACTCAATACGATCGGAATTAAAACTGGAATTAATCACTAAAGCATCAACAAATTGTCTTGTAGCAAAAGTGTATCGAAAATACTCAAGGAAACATGATTAGGACTTCAACCAAGTCCCAACTACGAAATTTAGTTACTCATAATCTAAGTGGGCAGTCAAGACAAACAAAACAGAAAGTAAAAGGAGAAGAAGGAACTCTTCAATGATGAATTGCGGAATGATGCCCGGTCCTTCCTCTTTCTTCCTTCTGTCGTGGCTTCTTTTTTTTCTTTCTGTTGGTGGATGCTGCTTTTGTATCTCACTCCCCCTCTGCTGGTCTGATTAGGGATTCCCCTTCTGATTGTAACCGACAAGGCAATTAACCTTTTTTTTTCATTCTAATTCAATGGGCTTTAAAGTTTATTAGTCTTCTTATTTATTTCCTTTCAGATTTTTTGGCTTCTTCCAACTGGTTAAAACCCCTAATAAATAAGAATTTTAATCTTCCTTTAATCTGCCACATTGATACACATTTGTAGAAAACATTGTATTCACGCGTAGCCCGACCTTCATGTATTAAAACTGCCATAACTCCCTCTAGAAAAACGATCTTCACAAACCGTAAAATTCTACGGAAAATAGACATCCGTGGCTTTCCAAGCATATATGGTGCATCTCCTCGTTCTTCCCGAGTCAATACAGTTTAATCCACGAACTCGACTGATTTGCAAAGGCTGTGCTAATGACATAGGATTGTCAAAGCCTTTTTAGTCTCAATACTTTCTTTTAAGCTCCTTTGTCCACCTTTTGCTTGTTACAACCTACAAAACATAAATAGAATGTAAAACCTATATAAAAGAGTAAAACAAAGGTGTTAACAATGAGAATTAATATGTATATAATAGTGAATTTATGAGCATAACAAATTCCCCCAAACTTAACCTTTGCTTGTCCTCAAGCAAAACAATAACGAATGCTGACACTAATCTTTCCGAACAATACTCTCAAAAGGTTAACTCTTGGACATGACTTGGGTCAAAATTTAAAATAATATGCATATTTGTAACCTTCCTTCACAAGATAGCAACACTCTAGACATAGCTTGCTTAAAATGTAGTGTGTGATAGCCAAATGTCAATACAATGCACTACAATCTAAATAAGGCATATGCAAGATTTGTTTCAACCCGTACAAGGTAAGTACTCATGTGTCTCACTCATAATTTCTGGTATAAAGTATTTCACTCAAGTGATCTCATAAAACATGCCTCTATATGCTTGCTTGTCCACCTAGACTCCGCGATCAAAATCACATAACTTCTTGAATCAAAGGTCTTAATCTAGGTTGTAATGGGGCCGAGGGTTAAGTAGCTAAACAAAGAAAGGAATGGAGAACTCAAAATCTAAATAACTTGTAGAGCTTTTCAATTGTATTTGAGAGAGAAATAATTCAAAACCCACAAAACTCTTCTAAGATTAAACCCAGACTTTAACCTTCCCTTCATTTGGCTTGATCTTTGAAACACTTTTGCAACAACATTTTTTTTCTTTTCTTTTCTTTTTTTTTTTTAATTGTGAAGAGTGCAAAATTGAAATTACGATATTTGGTCCTACAACTTTGAAACCTCTCCTCTTTAAAGATTACTCTACAAGCTCTTTAGATAAAAGATAGGAAACTTGAGTACAAGGCTAGGTAGGGGAGATTTGGGTTAAAGAACGAAATGGCTCTCATAATGGCTCAAAGTGGCTAGCTAGGAAAAATAATAATAAGTGTTGGCTAGAAAGGCTCAAACGAAAGAAACAATTGCCTATATCATTTCCAAGTTTGTTACATGATTTGATGTACGTTTTGAATGGTTTTAAGCAAGTTCTAGAGATTCATGTAAAAAAAATGAGACCATACACACAAGAACAAATGTGATTGAGCATAATGGTTCAATCATATAATAGGCTCAAAAGCTCACAAGGATCATGCAAGTCTCCACAAGTGTTTACATATATTTATCTCGACCACAACACATCATATCAACCATGGTTACGTGCATTCAAAGTTTCCAAAAAAAAAGTCATGTTTAGGTCATGCTATCAAGTGAAGGATGCAAAGAAATACGCAGTTATGGCAAATTTGTAGTAAAGTCATCTCATAAATTAACTCAATGTCATCATGTGTTCGGAAAGCGACTCAAAACAATTTTTTTTCCTTTTTTTCTTCTGTCTTTCTGAATTTTTTTTATTTTTTTTATTTTTGACTCTAAATTAAACGAAACTATAAAAACCAAGTTTGAATTGTTTTCCCTTCCCCCAAACTTAAAATCAACATTGTCCTCAATCTTGCAAGATAAACTAGCATTTAGAATGGACAAACAAATAATAGGGAAAAGAAAGAACAATTTAACAACCTAACAAAACAAATTAAATAAAAACAAAAGTAAAAGAGAAAGTATAGACTTAGCTGGATAGATGCAATCTTTAATCTCCATAAGAATTAAACCAGCAAGCTCTCCATCTTCGAATTAAGTTGAAGACGGCGGATCATTAAAATGGGGGAACACATAAAAAAAAATTTTGTTCACGAATCTCTTGTTCCACCACCCTTCATCTTTGACGATTGAACTTGATTTTCCTTCATTAGCCAACCGGTGGTTGCTAGAAGGCCTTTTGGAAGACTCAATAAGAAGAGAGAATGAATCTTCATAAACAGAGTCAATCATGTAACATTTACTAGTCTCTTGCAGATCTTGACTAGCTCCAAATACTTTAAATTCGGTTGCCTCATCGCCAACACGCATCGTAAGAGTGCCATTCTCAACGTCAATCAATGTACGTGCAGCGGCCAAGAACGGACGACCCAATATGATCGGAACTTCCCTATCTTCCTCCATATCTAAAATCAAGAAATCAGCAGGGAGGATTAATTTGTCAACCCGGATTAAAACATCTTCAATAATTCCTCTTGGGTATTGATTGATCAATCTGCAAGTTGCAAAGAAACTGATGTTAGCTTCAAATCCCTTAAACCTAAATTTTTTAAAATGAAGAAAGGCATTATATTAACACTTGCACCTAAATCACACAAAGATTTATCAAAAATGATAATTTCCAATAGTGCAAGGTATAGTAAAACTCCCTGGATCTTTTAGTTTAGGAGGTAACTTTCTTAACAAAACTGCACTTATTTCTTCGGTTAATGCAACTTTCTCATGTTCCTGAAACTTTCTTTTGTGATACAACAATCCTTTAAAAATTTAGCATAAGATGGAATCTGTTTAATTGTCACATCCAAGCCCAGGGTCCACCACATCCCGGGCCCGCTTCACTACCGTAGCACGATATTATCCACTTTGGACCCCGACTACGCCCTTACGGTTTTGTTTCTGAGAACTCACACGAGAACTTCCAAGTGGGTCACCCGTCATAGGATTGCTCTCGCGCGCTACTTGCTTAACTTCGAAGTTTTGATGGAACCCGAAGCTAGTGAGCTCCCAAAAGGCCTCGTGCTAGGTAGAGATGGGAATATACATATAAGGATAACTTTCCTGGGCGATGTGGGATCTTACAATCCACCCCCTTAGGGGCCCGACGTCCTCGTCGGCACACACGTGGCCATGGTTAAGCTCTGATACCAAATTGTCACATCCCAGCCCAGGGTCCACCACATCCCGGGCCCGCTCCACCACTGTAGCACGATATTATCCGCTTTGGGCCCCAACTACGCCCTCACGGTTTTGTTTCTGAGAACTCACACGAGAACTTCCCAGTGGGTCACCCATCAGAGGATTGCTCTCGCGTGCTACTTGCTTAACTTCGGAGTTCCGATGGAACCCGAAGCCAGTGAGCTCCCAAAAAGCCTCGTGCTAGCTAGAGATGGGAATATACATATAAGGATCACTCCCCTGGGCGATGTGGGATCTTACATTAATAGCATCAAGTAAAGGAATATTGATTTCTACTTTCCGAAGAGTTTCAAAAATATCAAGTAAGTGTTGTTCTTTCTTTTGCTTGACTAACCTTTGAGGGAAGGGTGGCAATGTCACCGTCTCCTTCTCACTTACCTTCTTGGACACCATTGCTTTTGTTGGTGATGCACCCATAACTTCAGACTATGTTTCTTTATCGTCTACTCCCACTTTGTTGTCAACAACTTTGCCGCTCCTCAGGACTGTAATGGCTTTAAGCTTGTCTTGACCTCTAGGGTTGGGTATAGTTTGTGATGGGAACTCTCATTTCTTTCTCTCACTCAATTCTTTAGCCATTTGCCCCATTTGCGCTTCTAACTTTTGAATAGCTTGACCTTGTTGGCTATTTGTTTGTTGTTGCTGTTGCAAGTTGAAGTACAGTACTTTCAAAGTCTAGCTTTTTTTGTGCTTGAGTCGATTGTTGAACTTGTGGTTGAACTTGAAAGTTGGTCCCTTATTGGTAATTCATTTGTTGCTCTTGTGGGTTTTGACCATTCTGTCCATTCCTCCATGAAAGATTGGGGTGAGGCTTCCACCCTTAATTGTATGTACTAGAGAACAGATTGTTCTTTGGATGGTAATTGTCTTGTCCCACATAATTTACATGCTCCTGATCTTTAAAAGAAGACATAGGACATGTCTTAGTTGTATGATCATAATGAGAACAAATTGCACATACCTCATCCCTTGGAGTTTGCTTGCCACTAAGGGAAGACATGGCTTTAACAAACATGTCAATCTTTGTGTTCATAGCTGCCATCTCTGCTTGCACACCATCATTGGTATTAATTTCATAAACTCCTTGTCTCCTCGTGGTGCTTCTTCATCTAGGTGAGAATTGTTGTGAATTCTCACTTAACTCTTCGAACATTTCAACAGCTTATTCTCCACTTTTTTTCATCAGGATCCCATTGCAAGCTGAATCAACAATCGCTTTATTAGTATCATTTAAACCCTCATAAAAAGCTTGTACCTGATCATCTTTGGGCATGTTATGAGTTGGACACTTAAGAAGCTTGTTCTTAAAGTCCTTCCAAGCTTCAAAGAATAAATCGCCATCCTTTTGTTGGAAAAGCTCAATCTCCCTTTTCAGTTGCTTGGTTTTTCGGGCAGGAAAAAACTCTTTCAAGAACTTGGTTGCCAACTGCTCCCATGATTGAATTGATCCCGGTTCCAAAGAATTAGACCACAATTTAGCATTAGATTTCAATGAAAATGGAAACAAAATTAACCTGATTTGCTCAGGAGTAAGGCCTTGAACGCCTTACGTTCTGCAAAGATCGAAGAAATCTGTTAAGTGAAGATGAGGATCGTCCTCTGCTTTGCCACTAAAATGGGGAACCATGTTAAGTAGCTGCGGTGACAGATGCATGTTCCCTTCCACATTAGGTTGGAAGGTAATACAAGACGGAAATTCGATGTTCTTAGGCTGAAACTTATCCTACATCGGAACTCTATGATTGACTATTTCGTCAGCCATTTTTGGTTTGGACTTAGCTCGCTGCCCGCACGCGTGTTTCAAATTGCGTAAAGTTTGCTCAAGCTCGTGATCAATGGGAAGAATCGCTAGATGAAGTGAGCGTCTTCCTTGCATGCACTACAAAACCAACAAAGAAACTTTAGAAACTACGCACAAACGATTATGCAATAAGATAAAACAATGATAAATAACTAAAGGGAATTAAAATAAAAATGATGACTCCTAAACTACAACTAATTAAGAAGAGAAGGGAAAAAAATAACATTAGAAATACAAATTCTAGACACCGATTAGGGGACAATCCCCAACAACGGCGCCAAAAACTTGTTATGCATTTAGCAACCTAAAATTAAGCTACTAATTGCACGTTTTAAACTCGCAAGTGCACAAGATCAAACACATAGTATAGAAAGCAAGTACGAGATCATTCCCACGAGGATTGCACTAATATGTATCTAGAGTATGATTCCTAACAACTTAAATTAATTAATTCACAAAACTAGCAAATATGCAAGTAAAGATTTAACAAAATAATTTGATATGTCTTAAGTATAAAAAACACGATATAAAGAAAGTAAACAAATAAAAGTAATTGGCATTAAGGATTTTGAAAACGATGTTTGAACGGTTAGGACTTTGGTTTCCATCTCTAACCTTTTTCGCCTGAGCAACCAATACACACAATGATACGAAACATATTTTTGATGCTTAACGTTTGTCAACCTAAAGGCATGGTATCTACTCTTTAAGCTATTGATTTCCCTAAACAACGAATTAGGCATGGGTGTCTACACTAACTCTTTTCATTCTCGAAGTATTTAGCATGGTATCTACTAAGTTGCACTCCGAGAAAGCATAATACAATGGAAATCGACAAACACACGAATCCTAGAACATGGAATCTATTCCAATTATTCGTGATAATTAATTCCAATAACTGTAACTAATTCTCTTGTTACTCAGCATAGGTAGAAGAGTCAATCATCCAAATTTACCCATGTAACGAACTCAATTACAAAGCTAATCTATGGTCCACCTTTTGCTTGTTACAACCTACAAAACATAAATAGAATGTAAAATCTATATAAAAGAGTAAAACAAAGGTGTTAACAATGAGAATTAATATGTATATAATAGTGAATTTACGAGCATAACAAGCATTTGCTTTTTTCAGTCTTTATCGTTTTTATATAACTCCTTATTCCATGATAAGGGTCGTCATTTTCCTGGAATTTAATCAATTAATGTGTCAAAATTTCTTTGGGTCTGCATGCAGATCCAGATGCTGCATGATGATGTATCCAAAATTCAACTTGACTTGATTCCAAGGATTGAAAAAATCATTTCTGAGTGGCTTCTTATACATTTATGTGCCACCACACCGTCTGAATCTGCTGCAATTGAAGATTTTAGCTCTCAGCTTTCAGTGTTACATATTGGTTGGTTTATGCTTTGTCTGGGGCCCTAGTTTGTAAGTTTGCTGATTTAGTATTTTTCTGATGAATATCCCAGTCCGTGGTTCAGATAGCAACATGGGAAGAAGATCATGGAATGAGAAGCTTGGAAAGTGTGAGTTCACTCTGGCTTTTATATTCTTAGCAAGTATTCGAACTTCCTCCGGAGACCGGGTCTGTTTTTCCTTGAGAAGCATACCAGACGTGAAGGACATTAGTATTTCAATGCAGGACTTCGTTAGCTGGATCATCTGGGCCCACACTGCGGAATCCTTTACATTCCTCAAACGTGCAACAGATCTTGCTTTGATCCTTCTAAGGCATGGGCTGTATTATGCGGTTGAGGTTGTTTCTCTACCTACAGTTTTCCGAATATCCCTTAAACTTTACTTCATTGAGATTACTTATTGTTACTTTTCTATACTCTATAAAGAACCTACTCACTATGGTGGAGGCACATTTACAAAAGGAGAAGACAGGTTATAGTATCCAAGATACAGAGGGAGGATGGTGCATACTTCATCATCTTTTAGGGTGCTGCTTCCTTGCTCAGGTACGCCGTGGGTTGCATGGAGTGCTGAAAGAGAGGAAAGTCACTGAAGCTGTTCGTTGTTTCTTCAGGTATTCTATGTTTTCTATATCTTTTGTCGATCGCCTATCTTGTATAGGTAACTCCTGTAGGTCATTGAATCTGACTTCTTGAAGAAATTAATAAGTGTGAAACTCCAACTTTAACTTCAAGTTATGTTTTTTTATCTCTTTTTTCTTGAAGATATTTCTATTTTTTTTTAAATTATTCTTCTAAGGAGATTCTCATTGTACTAAGAAAAAGTACGTTGGAATACCAGCTCGTACCAATATAATTGAACTAGTGGATAGCTTGAATTAAGATTTACGGGAGACAAGAGTTGTATTGAATAATGTGTAATTGAGTATTACATGTTACATGTGCTGATTGAGGCACATATGATAGACTCATGCAAAAAAATCTTCTTATTTCCCCAATACTCAAATATTTAATATGTTGATTTGAAGCACAAAGTGAAGCCAAAAAATTGATGGATTTTGATGTAATGCACACAACAGAAGAGTCTGAATATTAAATACACTCAGCTGCTTGGTGTTTGCATTCAAAATTTTCTTTCACATTCTCTATTTTATTACTCTGTATTTGAATGGGCCAATATCAAATAAAACTAGCATTCACCTTTACAGCTTTATTACAATATTAGTTAACTTACACTTCTGGCTTATGTAGTGTCTAGATGCTTAGTATGAATGATGTGGATTCTTTTGAAGACTGATAATTATACTTGGGAATTGCCCAAATTTTTCACTCATAATTGTATCATTTGCACTTGGGAATAGCTCATTGTTTTCTAGTGAACATTGATATCTAATTTTTCTATTCAGAGCTTCGTCTGGAAAAGGAACATCCCAGGCTTTACGGAGTTTGCCTCAGGAACCGTGGTCTCCAAATCTTGGTTTCAGTGAGTTTGTTTAAATTTTATATCTTAAACGGTTGATCGTGCCTTTTGCTTTTCTGTTTTTATTAACTCTTTCATTTTACCTTTCCTTTTAGCTGGTGACATATCAGCTTCCTCATGGAGACTGCATTACTACCAATGGGCTATGCAGATATTTGAGCAATATAATATAAGCGAAGGTGCTTGTCAGTTTGCTCTTGCTGCGCTTGAGCAGGCAGAGGAAGCTAGTGTAAAAGGTGAGCTGAATGGACGAGACTCAGTCAACGAATCAGTATGTACCATCAAAGGACGACTTTGGGCAAATGTCTTCAAGTTTACTTTAGATCATAATCTCTACAGTGATGCATATTGTGCAGTAATTTCAAACCCAGATGAGGAGAGCAAGTACATCTGCTTGAGGCGTCTGATAATTGTTCTTTACGAGCATGGTGCCATAAAGGTTTTTATTCAAACTTGAAACTAGCTTTTGTTTGCTTTTGACATTCTTTTCCAGTTTTTGTCTTTACTAAGTTGCAAAGTATATACCCACAAGAAATTCTCTCTGCACGATGTTCGTTCCATCTATATTGTCGATAATGTATTGATTTTATGTCAGTACCCTTTTTTTCTTAGCTTCAGCGACTTCCACTGATTATGTACTTACTAGAAATTGCTGCCCGTGCGTTGCTGCAGGATTAGAAATTGTATGGAAGATTGATAAACTAATTCTAAATCATCAAGTTTGCAACTGCATTGCATGACAATCAATTGAAACATTTTCTCTAAATTATTAAACATCATTTAGCATAAACTGATTTGCAAGTTCAAATGCAAGAATGCAAATGAAGATAAATTGTGAAATTCCATACACGTCAAACTTCATTTAGGAAACTGAAAACCATAAAAAATAAATTGATAAACATACAAAGATGGTTCACAATTATAAATGTTGAATGCTAATAAAACATAATACAATGATCTCGGTTTCTCTCATAATTATAAAATGTTAAATGTAAACAACATACCCAAATTACCTGTCAAACCAATCAAAATTTCCATTCCTTGGTTAATATCAGAGAATGCCAAATCCAAATCCATGAACCCCACACTGTGAACCGATTCCTTACCAAAGTTATAGCAAGTATTGTTATCCAATTCCAATAATGTTGTTATAGTACTCCTTGAAAATGCATGAGTTGGTATATCCATCTCTCTCTCTAAGAGTAATTGTTAACAGTAATTATAATAACAGGCTAAAAGCACTGTCAACTATGTTATCAAGGAAAACAAATGTCAATGAGAAATGAAGATAAATGACTTATTGGTGCACTCAAGAAATTGAGAATCATTAGGTGCAAATGGCCTCCGATGGGATCACCTCCAATTCTCAGGTGCTACTCTGAGCTTCTGTTCAATACAACTATGCAACAATAGCCATTCTTCAATATTTAAGCAGGATTGGAAATAGGGAAGTAGCGTATTAAAGCATTAAAATAAGGTTAGTTGGCCAAAAGTAGTTAATTTCTTGTGTAATTAACCAGTTTGTCAATTATCTTATGAACATAAAGAAAGAGCAACATTTAACAAATCAAAAAAATTCTTGTCAATATTTTTTCTCTTTATATAAGAAGAGATGTCATGCAAATTCAACCTTCACGATAAACCTTGAAAAATAGCCAATCTCTAAAATATAAAAAAAAAACCTGACAATTTACACTCTTATAGTGAAGGCAATTTTCATAACGTGGATTCCATTTTATAGAAGGCAAGCGTAAATAAATTAATTATGACAGAGATGGCATTGTAGATGCTGGAAATCATGGAACCAAAAAGAATCGTGGCAGAGAAAAAAAGCACTATTTGTCATCAATTCAAGGTAATATAAAAAGAAACTATACATGTGCAATGGTTACAGGTACCAATCCTAGGTGATCAGCCAAATAGTGCCTCAAGTTGCTCTTTTGGGGAGCTCATGACTATGCCTTGACCCCTTTGTTTGCCCCTTTGTTGTCTAAAGTCCTGCTCTTAACTCTTTTCTTGGGGTCTGATCAAATAATTAAAAGTTGTAAATTAGAGCCTAATTAATTTATGTGAACAAAGTAAATCAAGTAAAGGGCAAAGAACAAAAATTAAGAATTGTAACTTACATTGAAGGCAGATTCAATAATGTCATCGTTGAAATGTTGAAGTATGACTCGGGATTTCCAAAACCAGCAGGGCAGAATTCCTGCAGAAAGTAAAGCAATGATATAAATTACCAACCCCAAATATTAAAACTAAACAAAATTCAAGTTTTTGTGTGAAAATTTAATTGGATTTGTAGGTAATTAATTGCTCAAACAAATAAAAATATAAATTACCAAAACTAATATTGATGAAATGAAGTGATGATCTTGGTTACCTCAAATCGTCCAGAACTGTTAACAGAACGGATGAGCTTTGCAATGTGAAGAGGTTCATCATTGTTATTGTTAATTAAGTAAATAGAAGCCCTGTAGGAACTCTAATCACATCTCTATGTTCCATGTTGAAGGAGTCCTTTCTATCTTTCATCAGAAGAGTATAGGTAAATTGTCCTGAAATAGCAAAGCAACAAAAAAAAAATGAAGATATTAGAGTTTATGATAAATAAATTCATATAAGAAAAATGAGTGTTAACTAAGATATTAAATCCCAATCTCAAAAGGGTCTCCTCCACAACTCAAAATCTCCGTATTAAAATTTAAAATTTCAGTGCTTTCAAACAACTGACAAAAAAAGAAACTACCAAGAAACAACATTGATCTTTGCAACACAATTTTTAATATCTTCCAAGTATAATCTTTCATACAATATATATAAGCACATAATTTAACATTGCAACACAATCTTGCATGTCTTGTAGGGTAATTTTGATTTCATCGGTTGCTTTTGGGTACCCTTAAGACAATGCAAGCATTCATAAAATGTTTGCACATGATTAAATCTTCTACAATTTTTGGATCAAACCTTTCATTCTTTTCGTCACAATTAAAAGCTTTCAGACGATTTTGCACCTCATTATACGTATCATAAACATATAATTGAGAAAATTTTGACGACTTATTATTAGCAGGTAATAAAGATCTCGTTAAGCGGCCTCTCCATAAATGGGGGTAAGGCTAGCCGACATTCACCTCTCCCAGACCCTGCGTAAAGCGGGAGCCTTGTGCACTGGATACGACCTTTTTTTTAATAAAGATCTCGTTATATGACAAACCTAACCGCTAATATCTGATATGCGAGTCTGGTAGTAATGGCTCACCTACTTCAACCTTTTGGTCAATGTTTCTCCTTGCTTCATAATCCTAGAGAAGATCAAGTAAAGGTGGATTTAAATACTTGGTTTATGCTAGAGTCCTGCTCTCATAGACCTTTACAGCAGTACAGCTGGTAACTTCGGTGCAAAAAGCTTGCATCTTAGAACATTAGAAGAGCAGGAAACTTAAAAATGGATATATTCGAGGGTCATACATATCTAGTATATAGACTCAACCTGTTCATGCAAAACAGTTATTGGAATTCCAGAAGAGGGTCAAGTTAAATATTCAAATCCCTAGATGGCAAAATCCGTCTCATGACTGTTTCCTTGATGTGCATCAAGATCAATAATCATCACTCTATAAGCATATAATGAACGATCACATCCATACAGTTTTTTTGGTTTTTTAACATTATAATTAACATTTCAAAACCTCACAATAATGCAACTATCACACATGCGGTCAAATAGTTAGTATACCTTGACGTACTTAGTAGCTCAAAGGCAAAGTGTATGCAAAGAGTAATAAATCAACATCCGCAGCACACCAAAAGCTGCCAAACAGAAAATAAAACAAAATTATGATAAAAAAAACACTCTGTTAACATCAGCATAGATAACAAATACGATAAAAGCTCTAAAAAATTTCAATCAAAAGTTTAAGACTTTAACTCACAAATTCGTTGGGCAAAAAAAATGTCCATCATTGCATTCTCATACAAAAGAATTCTTTAAATACTGATTTCATGCAATCCAATAGCTAAATTTTAAAATCAGAAAAATTTCTTTAACCCAGATTTTTAAAATTAAAATTATAAAAATTTGAAAAAAAAAAAAAGAGAACCCAAAAACCAAACCCAAAACAAATATGTTGGAGAACTCACCAGGAAACCCGAGCAGAACTCACCAGGAAACCCGAGCTTTCATGGGTTGGAAATTTCTTCGAATCAAAACGGCAGCCAAGTTTTGCTGGGTACAAAATTTCTTTGAATCAAAACGGCATTCAGCTTGGATTTTCCCAAGAATTCATTAAATCAAACAACAACAAAATTAAGTGCAGCAAATATAGTGCATAAAGCAACAGATCCAGCATTCATGCAAAGCAAATACGATCATGAATTGAAAAAAAGGTGAGAGAGAGAGAGAGAGAGAGACGAACCTTGAGTTTTCTGGCAGATTGTGAAGTCTGAAGAGAACCCAGATCCAACAATTGTGAAGTCTGAGAGAACTCATAATTTGAATACCGAAATCTTGCGTTTTTTGGCAGATTTTTCCATCGCTGATTTGAATAACCCCAAATCAATTAAAAAAAAAAGTAAATAGATTTAAATTCGAAATTGGGCAGAATAATTGAAAAACAGGACCAAAATTTCAAATTACTTGCCTTAAGTAGAGAGCATTTTACAAAACGACCTTTTTGGAGACCCAGCCTTGGAGCAGCTGCGGCCTGATGGTGGCGGTGCGAGAGAGGGAGAGTTTGAGAAGCTGCGATCTAATCTTTTGGATTTTTAGATGAGAGAGAGCGGAATGACGCAAAAGAGTCGAGAATAGGTACCTTCAAAGATGATGGACGCGTGGGCAACGAGGGTAAAATCCTCTAAACAGAAACACTGCCGATGATCAACACATGGAAAGCATGTACTGAAAAAGCTGAGCAAAACCCAAAAAAAAAAAAGACCAGAGACGGAGGAATGAGAGATGCACATGCAGTAAGGACAAAACAGACTTCTTACTGTAGCAAAGTGTGAACAGTACGGAACCAAGGCAGAAACCAAGGGCAGCTCCGCCTTTCACTGTTGGTGAACAGTGCTCGCTCTCACAGGATGAACAGTGGTTTTCTGCTGAGCTTTAGTATATAGATAATTTATATATATATATATATTTAGCAAAATATTTGAATATTATGTTTCCTGTAATGCGTGTGGCATGGAACTTATGAGCTTTAGTATATAGATAATTTATATATATATTTTTTAGCAAAATATTTGAATATTATGTTTCCTGTAGGGGTGTGATATCCACACATCCCTTTTTACTTCTCATACACCCTTCTAATTTTCGGCCGTCGGATCGGATGAAATGAAGAAGATCAACGGACATAAATTAACAAGGGGTGTGTGAGAAGTAAAAAGGGGTGTGTGGATAGCACACCCCTTCCTGTAATGCGTGTGGCATGGAACTTATTTCAAGTAGTCTGTGTGAGATTGTCCTAGTGAGGCTAAATCTCCGATGAAGGTTTTTTTATTACAAGATTTCTTTCGTCTTCATTTGTTGCAGATTCTTTGTGGTGGTCAGCTACCGTTTGTTGGTCTTATAGAGAAGGTAGAGCACGAGCTTGCCAGGAAGGTATGATCTAAATGTAAAGCCGATTGAATACTGACACTGTATTTCAAAATTTTCAATTTTTATGTCCTTGTAATTTTTCTCTATCTTAAACATGCAGGGAGATTGTTCAGATATATTAGCAAAGTCAAACGTATGTAAGTTGCTTTATGCATTTGAAATGCATCAACATAAGGCCATCTCTAACCGAAGGGTCCAGAGGGCCAGAGGGCCGAAAATAGCCCTAAAACCGTCTCCAACCGAGGGCTAGGCCAGAGGGCTCTGGAATCTGGGAGGGCCCCATGGGATCAGAGAGGGCTGGAGGGCTGGAGGGCTGGCTGCATTCGGCCAGCCAGCTAGCCCCGGGCTGGCTATTTTTTTTTTAATGTTTTCCTATTGCTGTCGATTATAACCGACATCATTAAAGAGATTCTCTTTTTTTTTAATAGTTTTACTATTAGTGTCGGTTATAACCGACACTAATAGTTTGAATGTTTTTTAATATAACGGCTAGTAGCCGTTGTATTATTAGGCCCTTTTTTTTTATGAATTTAAACTTCTTTTTTTCCCTTTTTTTTTTCCTTTTCATATGAATCAAATTTTGTTTCATATTTTTTTTCAATTCTATTTTACAAAATTTGTTTCAACTTTTTTTTAAATTCTATTTTTTTCCTATAACTTCTATTTTACAAAATTTGATTCATATTTTTTTTCATATAACTTCTATTTTACAAAATTTGTTTCATATTTTTTTAAATTCCATTTTTTTTCCTATAACTTCTATTTCACAAAATTTGTTTCATATTTTTTTTCAATTCTATTTTTTTCCTATAACTTCCTAGGCCATTTATACAACATTAAATTAAATTAAGTAACATGAAACAACATTAAACAATATGAAACAACATTAAATAACATTAACCAACGACTAGATTTGAATTTGAATTTAAATTGAATTTTTTTAAATTGAATTTTTTTTCCTATAACTCCTCATCATGTTGACGTCACCTAGCCGTTAGATTTGAATTTAAATTGTAGTTTTTAAATAATAAATTATGTTTGGCCCTATGGCCCTTTGGCCCTCGGTTGGAGACGGTTTTTTGTGACAGGGCTAAAACGAGCCCTTTGGCCCTCTGGCCCTCGGTTGGAGACGGGGGCAAATATGGTCTTGTACTGTTCATTAAAATATTAATATCTTGGGGAATCTTGGAGGGCCAGAGGGCTTAAACGAGCCCTCTGGCCATCCCTCGGTTAGAGATGGCCTAACTGGAGAAGCAAGCTCCATGTACCTATGTCCCGCTCGTTTGAGAACAGAAACAGCTCTGAAATACCAGCACACATCATTGGCAATAAAGGAGATTCTGAATGGGCTCTTGTTAGGTTTTTCCAGCTCATGATAAGTTGTCCTAAGTCTATAAGGAATTATATTTTTAGAGGATTAAATTGTTTACCCAATTAGAGTTAGTTTCTTAATTGGAGTAGGATTCATAACTAGATTCCAATTATGATTAATAATCCTTACTGAAGAATACCTTTATTATGTCTATATAAAGTGGCTATGTCAATATAAAGTGGCTATTGTGTGAGAGAAGAAAAGAGAGTGTGCGAGAGAAGAAAAGAGAGTGTATTTATTGTTCTAGTTCTTTCACGTTTTTAGTCAAGTCCTAGTTCTAGAGATTTGGCATATTGGTTGTACTCATTATTGATATAGTGAAATATTATTGTTGTTGTCTCGTGGACGTAGGCACATATTGCTGAACCACGTAAATTCTTGTTGTTATTTATCTTGATTATTTGTTTTCGATTTCTAGAGTTTGTTCTATTTTTCCCATTCTTAAACGCGACATTCTCAACAAGTGGTATCAGAGCCTGGTTTGGCTGATATCCGTTTAGAATGGAGGGTGCAACCCGCTTTAATTGGGTTACGTGGAAATCAATAGGAGGACATGCTTTATAGAAGGTGTTAAGAGCAAGCCAGCAAGTATGTCTGATGCTGATTGGACCAAGATGAAGATAAGCTATGTTTTCTGGCAAAGAAGTCTATAATCGCCTTTGCCAATGACAATGATAGTTCTGATCAGGGGGAGCCTGGTCAAGAGAAGTTTGGTCAAGTGAATTTTGGTCAAGAGATGTTCGATCACATGGAGTCTGGTCATGGGTATTGCGGTCAGAGGGAACCTAGTCAAAAGAAGTCTAATCAAGAGGGTCTTGGTTTATGAGTAGTTCGATCAAGGGGAGTCTAGTCATGAGTAGTTCAATCAAGAAGAGCGTGGTTATGGGAAGTCCGATCAATGGGAGTTTGGTCAAGAGGACCAATCCTATTTTTTGGTATACCTTCCTCATGGTCTTAGATGATTAAATTGTTTACCCAATTGGAGTTAGTTTCTCAATTGAAGTAGGATTCATAACTAGATTCCAATTATGATTAATAATCCTTATTGAAGAAGACATTTATTATGTCTATATAAAGGAGCTATTGTTCTGGTTTTGAACGAAAGGAGCAAAACAATAATGGCGCGTTTACGTAACCGTAATGAAAATATGAGGAATTGAATTGAGGAGTTGGAATGATGAGGTGTCAGAATCGGATTCCTGTTGAAGTTGTTTACTTAAATGTTCTAGAATCGGAATAGAAATGCCACTAATTCCATAAAGCTGTTTACTAATTCAGCAGAATCGGAATATAAACTAGTATGATTACTAAAATGCCCTTGTCCCAAATCAAATATCATCCGTTAGTCAAACTGTTAAGTCTCCCGTTAACTGTGACGTGGCGCCCATGTGGCCAATTATTGGGCGCCACGTGGATTTTTTATTTTTTTTAGAGAAGGGATTCAAAAAAAAAAAAATTCCCACCAAATTTTTTTTCCCATATAACTATGTACCTTACATTTTCCTGCCAAATTTTTTGAAAAAAAAAATCTGCAAATTTTTTCCAGCCAAATTCTTTGTGTTCCAAGTCTGCAAATTCAATTCCAAACAAACTTTGAATTCTAAATTTGCAAATTCATCATTTTAACTACCAACAAAGTTCAATTGTCAACAACTTTCAATTCATAACAAAGTTCAATATACACCTTCCAATTCACACAAAAGCATCAAAAGACCACAACTTGGGTCAAGGTGTTCTTCCAAAAACACTAAAGATCTGTCTAAAACACTAATTGAACTCTGTCCAAAACACTAAGGATCTATAGGAAAGTTGTTTCCAAAAAAACTAAGGGCATATTCAACTATAACAAAATGAACCCTTAAACAACCTAAAGCATTAAAGCAGCATCATGGAACATTCCTCCTCCTTTTCTGACCTCTTGCAATAGACTTTGAAGCGGTTTGAAAGGCTTGAGTTGGCTGAGATGAAGGTTGTGGAGCTTCCTGAGTACATGGTTGCAATGACTGAGAGGGTTGTGATGCCTTAGATGTTGAGGCCTAAGTAATGAACCAATATAGCATTAGCACTAACAGTGATAGATACTACACTTCACCAATAAAAAATTCACTTAAGAAATGAAAAATCAACAAAAAATATGAAAATTATACCTCATTTGTGTTGCTTTTTCTTCCTTTTCTACCAGCTGGAGGAGGATAAGTGGTAGGGCATCTGGCCTTGTTGTGTCCCGAGGCCTTGCAAACACTACACTTCACACTTTTTTGCCCTCTCTTGCTTAACTTGAATTCATTTTCATCACCCTTCCTATGTCTCCTCTTTTTTGATCTCCCCGGTTACCTTTTAAAAGTTGAAGGAAGAATGCATTTGTTTTCAGATCACTCCCAAAATTTCATGCCTTAGACGGGTTGAATCAGGTTTTCGTAAGCTTCAAAGTACTTCTCCTTCTTGTACCAAGAGGAAACAAATTCCTCAAGCTGTCTCCTTGCATAATAGATGGCCGAGCAACCATGTATGCAGTCAAATCCCATATTCTGCATAAGCAAGTGCACCCATTCAAATCCACCACAAATATATTGCCTCTGCCTTCATCCACTTCAAAATTTTCTCCTCTAGACCATGTAGTTATAGTGTGTGTGCTTTTCAGTTTGTACTCCTCCAACTTCTTCTGGATTTTTGGGCAGATAGCTCATTTATCCTTTCTCATTGCATCTCTTTTCAACTATATCCTCTTCATCAATAAAACTCTTATAGTTTCCAGCATGGTAATAATAGGCTTGTCCCTAGACCTTAGGATAAAAGAATTGAAGCTCTCACAGAGGTTGTTTAAGAGAACGTCACACTGAGTGTGTCTCAAAGTGTGACCTACTCCAATGCAAGGCTGGTATTTTCTCTAACCATTTATAAGCTTCTTCATTCAACCTATTCACTTCAGCCATACTCTCTCTAAAATCAGCCATGGTTGTTGCCTTGGCAGCATTCCACAAGGCACCCTTTAATCCTTTCCCTTTAAACCCATATGCCTTGTAGTTGGTGTATAAGTGCCTAACACAGAACCAATGATTACAATTAGGCAGCACCTTCTGAAAAGCTGGTATTAAACCTTTTGTTTGTCAGAAATGAAAGTCCAACCACGCTGGTTCACAATTCCTAAGTCAGCATCTAGCAGTTCCAGAAACCAAACCCAATTGTCCTTGTTCTCGAGCTCTACTATAGCATATGAAATAACCCAAGTTTGGTTATTTGCATCCATTCCCACTGCAGACAGTAACTGGCCCTTGAACACTCCCTTCAAGTAACAACCATCCAACCTACAAGCTGCCTACATCCATTCTTAAATCCATTTTTGCAAGCCCCCAAACAAATATAAATCCTCTGAAATATCACATGAGCATCATTATAGGGCAGCACCTTCATCTGAACTGTACTACCTGGGTTTGTCCTCCTAAGCTCATCACAATACTCCCACAACTTTGTGTTGATCCATGTTACTCCCCTCAAGGATTTTCAAACACTCTCCTCTCAATTTGTTGGCTGTCTTGAGGTGGATCTCAACCATTCTTTCCTCTTTCACTGTCTCTATAAATGTAGTGATGGGCATGCTTGGGTTGAGTCTGAACTTGTCCACATACCTCTTCACAAGCCATGCCACTTTGCAGTTACGATTTTGCCTCCAAATCCTCGGACATTCATGTTTCCCAACATAGGTTTTCACTTGCATTGAATCTTCATTGTACATCTTGGAAGCATATAATCTTCATGGACAATTTTTCTCACACCTTGCACTAATCTTCCATTTCTCATTCCTTTTTAGCTTAATAAAAGGTGCACCATGCTTAATAAAGTGAGACCACACTGCCTCTCTCAACTGTGCAGCATCTCTAAACTTCAATCCCTTTTCAAACTTTGGATCATCCATGTCGGCTTCTTCGTTAAACTCAGGGTATATGACCTTATCATCACATTCTGAACCTGAATTGTCAACACTGTGCAGGCCATCTAAGTCTTGTCTCGCATTATCTAGGGGAACATCTTGTACATCCCTTGCATCAATAACGTCTTCTGGATGTTGGTTCCCAACCCCTTCACCCCTTTTAGCATCTCCAACGACACTTTCTACAGCCGTATCATCTACTGCACGACGATCATCTTCTTCCAAACTGTAGTCACTGTCCACAAACTCACTATCTTTGGTGTCATCCTCTGCATTTACTGCCACAAACAATGCATATTTGTTAAAAACCTAAACTTTGCAAAAATAATTGAATACTGAAATTAAAAATGTAAAAATAAATGTTTCAAAAATTTTACCTTCATTAGCTTCTACTTCGGTCCCTTCATTAACTTCTTCAGCTTTGTGACCTTCTTCAGTTTCATCACCTTTATCATCTTCATCACCTTCATTATCAGCATTGAAAGGAGCATCTTCAGCCTCATCTCTACTTCCTTGTCCTCCCTCAGTTGCTTCAGCCTCTTATTCATCATCACCATTGTAGGCTATGTCATTCAAAAGACATAGCCGTTTTTCTAAGTCATCCGCACCCCCTTTTGCTCTACCCTTCTTTAGTTTTGATCCACTTCCCTTTATAATCGAAATTGCCACCCTCAATTCCTCAATATCTTCTATAATGACACCTTTTTTTAATATGGCACTCTCATCTAGATTCATCAAAAGCTTATGTTTCAAGGCAGCTTGCTTCGGACTTAGATGTTCTATGTACATTTCTATTTCCCTAACCCCTGGAACATACTTGCACATTTCACCCACATCTTGGTCCCGTTCAATAAGCCTTAATCCCTCCAAATATGACATCCCAGGAATCCTATAGTGATACAACATAAACCCATCATATCCTAACTCCTTAACCATTTCATCAATCTCGAAAAAAGGCATGAAGTCTTTGTCTATGTAATCAAACCAAGCCTCAAACCCTCCAGTATATGCACTTTCAGACCACTTCCCACCGTGGTTAATTTTAAGGCTAAATAATTCAGGCATACCTGCAAAGTCAAGGAGAAATGTGAAAACAATATAAAATCCTGGAGGCACGTGGGGAAAAAGGTGAAAACACTAGTAGGACTATGAGGATAAAAGGTGAAAACAAAACCATGGGGACCATGAATACAGTTCCACCTTTTTTCCTGAAACCGTAGAAAAAAAGGTGAAAACAAAACCATGGGGACCACGATTGAAGACAAAACCACATGCACAACCCACTACAAAACACAATTCCAGAAACCGTAGAAAAAAAATGGGATTAGAACTCACAGATCCCTAATCCCTAAAATTCAAAATTCAAAAATCCGAAAACCTAAACCCATATCTACACTTCGAAAAAGGTAGGTTACTTACAATAAAGTGGTGTTTCACCCACTTCGATCCTCTTTTTTTCCCACCTCATCGCCAGCGATGGCTTCATGACAATCATTCCCAGAAACGTGTGCGCAACGTACGACGACGTGCGAGGTGGAGTGACGGCGTGCGAGGTGAAGAGACTGCGAGGTGGAGTGACGGCAAGGTGGAACGACGGCGAGATCGAGTGACGGCAAGATCGAGCGACGGCGAGGTCGAGTGACGGCCCATTGGTAGGGTTTTGGACGGAGATAGGGGGTTGCGATTTTCTGGGGGAGTGAAAAGTGAAACCACTTTTCACTTTTTTCACCTTTTCACTTTTTCTGGGGAGATGGGGGGTCCAGTCATTGGCCACATGGGTGCCACGTCACCGTTAACGGGAGACTTAACAGTTTGACTAACGGATGTATGAGACTGTCCCAAAATTTACACTTTAGGTATGACTCTAGGACGAAAAAAAATTGATGTACTAAATGTTGAAAACCACGAAACATGAGGGTAGTAAACAGTCTTTTGCCCAAATTTTTTATATAATATATAATAGTAAGAAAAAAATTAAAATTTTTTTTTCATACACTTTATTTTTTTTATATAAATTTAAGTATTTACTTTAATATTTAAATTTTCTCGCTCAAGGTGTAGTTTATTCTCTTCGGCATATGCATGGAGTTGTGCATAATGTGAATGAGCATGGAGTTGTGCATAATGGAGTTGTTCATAATTAAACTAGGGTTAATGGGTTTATAAAGAATAGTCTTGGAAATAAAAAAAGTAAGTGAGAGCATAAAGGAAACAAAAGTGTTATTCCAATTACCCAAGCAATCAAGAATTGGATTACCACCTAAATGTAGGGAATCCAATTCCACCAATACAAGGAATTGAATTCCAAATTTTGTGTGGGTCTCACTGCTTTTTTGATTCCTCAGTGTTTAGAAAACAGCAGAGTATTCCGTAATCGAAATTCAATTCGACATTTTCATTCCCATTACGGATACGCAAACACATCTTAAGTGTGCGAGAGAAAAGAAAAGAGAATGTATTTCTTGTTCTTGTTCCTTCAGGTTTTTCGTCAAGTCCTAGTTCTAAAGATTTGGCAAGATTATTGGTTGTACTTATTATTGATATAGTGAAAGATTGTTGTTGTTGTCCCGTGGACGTAGGCACATATTGCCGAACCAAGTAAATTTTTTGTGTTATTTATCTTGGTCATTTATTTTCGATTTCCGGAGTTTGTTCTATTTTTCTAATTTTTAAACACGATATTTTCAACAGCTCTCTGCTGCTATCAATGCACTCCAACTTGTTCATCCTGCCAACGCTTGGATTGACCCTTTACTCTGGAGTAATTCTCTTCACAACGAGCACTATCCAAGTAAAAAGGCTAGAACTACAATAGATGAACAGAGCAGATAATGCAACAACCAAACGTTTGTTTTAATTGTGTCTACATCTTTATTTGTTGTCGTGAGTCACGACTACCATATGGATCTGATAAATTAAATACCCATAACTTTTAGCTGCTACCTACCTATGAGCAAAAATTTCTTGCAGACCAACAATTTGTTCAAAAGCAATGAACGCACATACATACAGGCTGATTTTGAAATCCCATTATTTAATTTTCTGGATGATTTTGGAATCCCATTAATACACACAATTACATTTATACGTACATCATTTAGAACTCTCTAATATAATATTTGCTTTGTCCACATTTGCATTATATACTGTTCTGTTTTTGGGCAGTCACACGTTCTATTTTTATTGCAGCGGCCAGCAGCAATGCTTATCCTCGAACAGGGAAATCTTATATTGATATTGAGAAGATTGAGGACGAGTTTGTG
Organism: Malus sylvestris; assembly: GCF_916048215.2. Lineage (NCBI taxonomy): Eukaryota > Viridiplantae > Streptophyta > Magnoliopsida > Rosales > Rosaceae > Malus > Malus sylvestris. The sequence goes on from NC_062264.1 coordinate 28,559,002, forward strand.
CTTACTTCAGCAGAATATTTTCTTTCGTTGGTACATATCAAACCTGCATCTAGTGGTAAAGTGCTATTTCAACTTAATTTGTTTGTGTAAGATTCCCAAAAAAAATTAAATTGGTTAGCTGACACGCCCCGATCTCGATATTCCTTTAATATCAGGATGGGCATGTGATGGCCAACATCCGAGGGTGACGAAGTCATTTTAAACATACATACAAATAAAAGATATGCAATTAGAACGATCATGATGTCCGACACCATTCAATAATCACCACGATCAATAACACATACAATACATCGAAATGCAGGGCTAGAGCGACATAGTTCGGACGAAGCCTACATCTCTGAAGCTAAATCGAATCCAAGGAACCAACCAGTGAAATGATACAATTTCGTACCACTCACAGAAATCCATCAACATCGGGTTCCGGACCACTCAACAGAACGAAAACACCAAGCGGGATTCCAGACCACTCAACAGAATCCAACTAAACTATGATCGCCTATTTCATATGTACCAAGTACAACTAACCCCTAGAATGTGTATGGTCTTCCATCGCGGATATACCAAGCAGAACCATAGGCATAATCTCATCGTGCAGGCAGTGATCACCCATCACGGATATACCAAGCATGATCACCCATGAATACGTATGGTCCCCCATCGCGGATATACCACGCAGGACCACATCCTAACTCTAGGTAATGAGCACTCAACGCGGATATACCAAGCATGATCACTCCTAGAATGCGTATGATCCCCCAACACGGATATACCAAGCAGAACCATATGCATAGTCTAATAATATAGGCAGTGAGCACCCAACGCGGATATACTAAGCATGATCACCCCTCACAATCCCCCAACGCGAATATGCCAAGCAGGACTATATCCTATAGCTCTAGGTAGTGATCATCCAACGTGGATATACCAAGCATGATCACTCCTACACCTGGCATTCGTGTCGTGTTTCCCGTGTTCGTATCGTTTTCGTGTTATACCCGATATCTTAACGGATCGTGTCGTGTAACACCCGTTAAAATAAACGGGTAAAATGATCCGACCCAAAATTGACCCAATAATATTAATAGGTAATATGACCCGACCCATTACCCGTTAAGGAAAATATATTTTAAACCAATAAATAATCAAATGAAAAACATAATACTAAATAAATATATACATACCATATTATCACATTCAAAATGACACACCCCGACCTGAATCAGGACGTGCTGGCTGTCACGTGAAGGTGACATAAGTCATGTGCATAGTGCGGAAGCAATAATGATAAGAAATTACGAATAAATAAAAACCGAATCAGTAGCAATACTAGTGTAAGAGGAAGTGTGAATTCCAATAATACAGAGCATGAATAGTCTAGTTGCAGTCAAGCAGAATAAAGTACTAATTAATCAACACCCGAAGGTGATCCTACATGGATGGTGATCTGTCAGAAATGCCTTGAATGCCCTCGCAATGTCACCAATAAGAATTCCTACCTAGAACCTGGAGGGGCGAAAAACAGAAAGCGTGAGTGGGCAAAAACAAGTCTTTTCAAATTCATTTCTTTCTCAAAGGTTCTAACCCCTCACCGTAAAACCTGTATAATTACCTAGAAAATATAATACATATATACATATCTCAAATCAGGCTCAGTATAGCAAAATCCGCTTATAAAATAAATGCCATGCGTATGCCATGATCAATACTTATGCCAAGTCTACTATCACAATATCACATAAATAAGTCAGGTGATATAATTTAATGCATAAACTAAAACTAGCCGGGAGTCACCTCTCATCTATCTGGCCAGCAGTCACCTCTCATCTATCTGGCCGGCAGTCACCTCTTGTGATATATACGGCTCAGTCTATATCTCAATCCTCTAGCCGGGAGTCAACTCTTGTGACATGTACGGCTCAATCTATATCTCAATCATCTCATTGTGTAAATAAGTACGCTCTAGTGCTACGATCATGTGAAGGCTGTGCGAATAATCGCGGGTCACCTACGAGTTAGGAACCACCTATAGTGGTCTGTATGATAGGACTAGGCACCTAACTTGGATCCAAGGTGAGCGTGTGGTGCGGGAGGTGAACATCACGTGAAGGACTGTGCCCTGGCCACGGGCGGGAGCACTAACACCGGGTGCAAGATATGAGCTCTAATATATCACCATATAATCATTCTCATCATCACTGGTAAGTCGAATGGTCGTAGCCCCCGAGCCTCGATTGATTACGCTAGTCCTGAGAATAGGTCTCACATATACGAGAAACAACTATAAAAACGTCAATTAAAGCACATAATCAACTTTAGCTAATAACTTCTCATATATTGCTCAATTTGGGTATATGAATATACCACAGTGACCTACACAACTTCAGGATCATCCCCATATTTTTTAAATAATTTTTCATGATCTCACACGCCGGCCAAGGCACGGCCAGACACTCCCCCACCCACGGCCACGTGCCTGGCACACTGACAGGATCAGTTAACGCCGTCAGGAATATTCCGTTAAATCCTAGCATATTCCGTTAGATTCTTAATGGTGTCAGCTAACGCCGCTAACATATTCCGTCAAAACTGAAGGAATATTCTCTGTATTCTACGGCGACTGTTCGTCGGTTTCTGGAAAAACTTCCAAATATGGTTTCTTCTTCATTTTTGCACCATTTTCAATGAAATTTGTAACAATGGAAAGCTGGAGATGAGTAGAATAACGTTATACCTGTTTGAAGCCTCAAAATCCATAGAATCATTCCTGGAAAAGCCTCGAAATTCGGTCAAAACTCAAAACTTGTCGATCTCGCTATTCCGACGACCAAATTCTTCCAACGAAGTGCTCCAAGCTTCATAAGGACCTCATAAAGCTTCCTATGGTCTTGAAATCCCCAAAAACACAAGATTTTACGTGAGCATGAATAGTGACCAAAATCGGAGCTAGGGTTTCCACGTGAAATCAAAGGTGTGCTTACCTGAAAATGGCATGGATGAGTTCGTATGGTCCTCATGAACACAATGGTGTGCTTCACACCCTCGATTTCTCACGTTTCAATGGGTTTTGGGTGTTGTCCGTACAGAAGAAGGAAGAGAGAAAGTGTGTCTACGAGAGAGATAGCGCACGGGAGAGAAGAGAGAGAAAGGTATTGTTTTGTGTGTGTGGTCTACAAACAACCAACCAAAACTAAGGAAAAACTTAGTTCTAATTGGGTCACCAATCTAAAACAATTTAACCCAATAATAACTCACACACATCATTTAACGTCTGAGGGCAATTCCGTCATTTCACGTCATCGAGATTAATTTTCCGGGACGGGCTATCACACAAAACATAAAAACGCATTTGTCTTTCAAGTATTACATATTTACATACCCAAAATAAGAGCATAATAACAAATAAAAAAAAACATTAGAACATTACAAAATATCAAATGTTCAAAAGATTTGCAAAATTAAGGGAGTTATGTTTCAAGGTTTGGAACCTTGCACATTTTCTTACAATCAAACTCTTCAATTTTCATCATTCACCATCGGAAATGGTATTTGAACTTTGGCTTGTTATATTGTTTTCAAGAGTTATATTGATGATATTTTCAGTGAGGCTTTTTACATTAGCACTCTCTTCTCATTTATCCTATGGCTATTCTTTAAGTAAAGTCTTTAATAGTTTTTTAATTAATGTAGAAGTGTGAAAAATATAGAAAAAAATAATATAAACGCTCGTAATGACAAGCTTTACAACTTTTGTGAAGGGCTTAACTTTGAAATGTGTCACTATAATCATATAAATCATAGATTAAAATTTAACCGTCGATTGTTGTTTACATTTATGCTTCATTTTTCTCACCAAATTTTGTTTTTTTTTTTTTTCAGATTTTCTTTTTTGAAAACAAGATCTATTAGAGGATACAGGAAGATGAACGGTTCGGATCATTGATATTATGTTCAGAGTTTTACCGTTAGTGAAAATATTGTTTGGTGTTTATAAAGTCTCTACAAACTATATAACATCAACTCATATTTCAATTAACCGTAAATATCGGGACGTGATATCAAATATCCGAACTGTTCATCTTCTTACGTCCCCCAGAAGATCATGTTTTCAAAAAAGAAAATTTTAAAAATGAAATTCAGTATAAAGAATAAAGCCTAAATGACAATCGACGGTTAAATACAAATTTAAGGTTTATGGATTATAGTGTCGGATTTCGAAGTTGACCCCTTCATGAAAGTTGTAAGGCTTGTCACTACGAGTGATTGTATATATATATATATATATATATATATTTTTTATTTTTTTTTTTTTACATTTCTTACACTTCTACAATAATTATTATTAATTTTATTACTTTTACACTCAAATAAACAACACTATTCATGACGGTTTGGAGGGTTTTAAAAATCTAAACGATAATGTAAGTGTCTACTCGTGGAGGAATGATGAATCACAAGTGTTTATACATTCTTTCACATTTTTCATACTTTTAGGGATGTTTTATTGCCTATACTAATACTATACTAGTTGATTTTAATTTTGGACGACAACATGTTAAGTAAAATTTATCCTATTAATGATAATAAGAAACTCTCATAATAAAAATAAATAAATGAATAAAACTTAATTTTTTTTAAACTTATATAGAATAATAATACAAAAATATATATTTAATATAGAATATACCAATATATACAATATGGCTATTGTATTTTACAATAATTTTTTTTAGTAATTAAACTTTAAAATTATAATTTATTTTTCTTAACGTGTCGAAACGGGTTACCCACGTGTTACCCGCGTGTATACCCGTTAAGAACCCGTTATTAACGGGTCACCCGATAATGACCCGATTAGTTATCATGTTAACCCGTTATTTTCGTGTCGTGTCACCGTGTCGTGTAAGAAACTGTCAGGTCTAATCACTCCTAAAATGTGTATGGTCCCCCAACGCGAATATACCAAGCAGAACCATATGCATAGTCTAATAACATAGGCAGTGATCACCCAACGCGAATATACCAAGTATGATCACCCCTCATACTCTCCAACGCGAATATACCAAGCATGACTGTATCCTATAGCTCTAGGTAGTGATCACCCAACGCGGATATACCAAGCATGATCACTCCTAGAATACGTATGGTCCCCCAATGTGGATATACCAAGTAGGACCATCCATGTACCATTCCTACATGGTGTAGTAAATTCAACACACAACCTACCCACACCTCAACCCCTATGGGTTACAACGTACCTACACCATCAACTTCTCATGGTCACCAACTAATATGTCACACAAGCATATAAGTTCTACATAATACTTCTAATAGCATTCTAGGATCACATTGTCATAACATTTATCATAATTATCATTCACAATATTATGAAGATAAATAAACACATATATATCACAATATGACGTCCCATACACATAAACCGATGTATATATTATTTGGGATAACTCACTAAACAATATAGGCCCACTAAGCCCTACATAATCTCTAGTAATACTGATTTAATATTTAAGATCAATTCGTAGCATATCGACCAAAAATCAAGTCTCTGTCAAAGGTGGGGTCCACAACCTTAGAAAAGTCAATTTGTAACATCCACCCATGGATTTTTTATCCGTAACTTCTCAAGGATCTCATTTATCTTTTAGAACAATATTCTAAAATTTTGGAACGATCCAACGGTTGGATCTCCGCCAATTGCTAGAATTAGGTTGCTATCAACGTTTGGTTTTACAAACTTAGAAATTTAATTTGGGAAGATCCGTACATCGGATTCCCAATCCGTCATTTCCTAAAGTCCTCAAATATTATGTACTATTACTTATTTAAGTTTGATGTCGATCCAACGGTTGGATCGTCAATTCATATAATGACCCTGTGACGACCAACTAGGTGGTCAACTACGAAACTATATTAAAACCTCATAATTTCACTAAACAGATGTCAAATATGGAATCGAGGCATCAATATTAGCCTATGATGGTCAGGTGGGGTCTCGGCCACGCGCCGCCGCACACGGCGGCCAACCGCCCTAACTCACTAATCCAACTAGGATTGACAACGTTATACCTCATCTTACGAATTTGGTCCAATGTCAAACATTTGTCAGTTTTTCTGTTAATTTCTCTGTTAAGTGATGACGTGGTTAGAAACGGGACCCACTCACAAATCCAACTGGATTAAAAATTAATTAAATATTAAAAAATTAAAAATAAATTTATTTTTATATAAAATTGTGGGATCCACCCTCTCTCGCCTCTCTATCTCCTCTATCTCTCGCCTTCTCTCTTCTCTCTCTCTCTCTCTGAGCACTTACATCCCCAAAATCCCAGAACCCCATCCCTTTTTTCCCTCTACAATTCTCCCCCGCAGCCCCCAACAACAATCACCCCCAACCCCCACATTTTCCTGTCCCTTACCTTTGTCCTTCTTTCTGTTCCAGAACCCCCTCCCTTTCGAAGATCTTCAACCCAAACCCTAACCCTAATTCCTCAATTTCAAACAGAAACCCCCACTCTCATACATTTTGTCTCTCCCAAGTCCTCCATTTTCTTCAACCCCTTCGAAAGCTGGTTCCATAAACCCCTTAAACCCCTTCCCGCCCATTAACCTCATTTCCCTCACCAACTCATTCTTCCACCGCCCCAACACCGCTCAATCCCCTCCCAATTTCTCCTCCCTCAGCCTCTCCAACCTCTTCAATGGCCCCCCGAAACCTAACTTGAAAAACCCATCCGAACCCGAGCCGGAAAAGCCCGGACACTACACCCAGATGCTGGAGAGGTTCTTCTGGGAATGCGAGAACGACCCGGATTACAAGCACACCCTGGAAGTGGAGAAGATTCTGAAAGAATACCCTATTTTCAGAAAGAAGGATAACCCCATTGAGGAGGAGATTCGGGAGAACCAGAGGTTTTGAAGGAGTTGCGGAAAAGCCCGGTGGTGAAGTTTCTGGCTCAGGCAGAGACTCGATGGGGACAGTAGCGAAAAAGCAGAGAAAAAGAACAGGCAGTGCGAGGACTGTAGGAGATTGGAGCCTCATTAGAGAGGCAGTGATGCGTGGTGCTCGTAGAGTGACCCCGACACAGGTTAGCAAATACGACCGTCGTATTGGATTCGTTGTGAGAGGGAAAAGGTTTTAGTCGAATTTTTGGAGATGGAGAAGATGATGGTGAAAATACGAGACTGTCTTCCAAAGCAAAGGTGTGGGGGAATCTCCCTCAGGTGTAGACTCTTTGTCGAGAGAGAGGAGGAGATAATTAGACTTTGGGATTTTGGGGATGCAGGTGCCTAGAGAGAGTGAGAAGAGAGAGGAGAGAAAGAGGCGAGAAAGGGGGCGGATCCCACAATTTTATATAAAAAAGAATTTTATTTTTAATTTTTTAATATTTAATTATTAAAAATATATTTAATTAATTTTTAATCCAGTTGGATTAGTGAGTGGGCCCCGTCTCTAGCCACGTCAGCACTTAACAGAGAAATTAACAGAAAAACTGACGAAGGTCTGACATTGGACCAAATTCGTAAGATGATGTATAACATTGTCAGTTTTAAAAGATGAGGTGCGATAGTGTCGTGAGACCAATATTTGAGGTAGTTTTTTGTCATTTACCCAGTTGAGGTAGTTTTTTGTCATTTACCCATAGAAGTATATTGTAAATAGGATTCGGATATATAAGAATATTTGGTTCCTAACTAGTGTGTTTAGTGATCTAGCTTCCTAAATTAAGTGTTATATCTTCCTAATTCTCAAAGTTCTGTTAAATTCTTTTAGGCTATCAAATTTTGATTAATGCATTTCATTCTTATAATTTATCAACACAAATGTAGATGAGGGAGCCTTTACCGGTGCTTCTACCCTTTTCATAGTCAAATATGAAGTCGGGAGTGGTATACTCGTACGATTTACAAGCCACCATGAGTTTTGTTCACTCTTCGCCTCTCCCCACCCTTTGTCTGTTTGCTCCGTTTAAGCATTTTCATCTTATCCTTCCCTTTTGATATATTCAAAATATGCAGGACAAATATGAAGTGTTCCATGCCGGTTTTACCACTAATTGTCGCTGAAACTCTTCTTCGCGCAGATCCTCAAATTGGATTGCCTCTTTGGCTGGTAAAGATGTTCAAGGTAACTCTCTAGGTGGTTTGTAAATAAAAGAGGAAGCCAGGTTATACAGCATCTATATTTTTGTTTACAGCATCTATATTTTTGTTTTACAGCATCTATATTTTTGGTTATGTGAAATTATATTTTTGTCTCATATTTCTTATTCATGTTCTGTTTTAATTAGAGGGTTAAACTGAAAATTTCATAAGGTTTTGATTGACAATGAGTGTTTTATTAATTAGTAGAGATGTTTCCTTAATCAAAATGTAATTGCAAGTCGTGCGTAATACTGGAGTTTTTGGAACATTAGAATTAATGATACATGTAAAGGGAGGTTAAATGAAAGAAGAGGTCTGTTAAAATAGTCGCGTTGTTGATGTACCTTAGATGAAAAATGGGACAAAAGAACTGATGCAAAAGTAGTGTACCTTAATTTCGTGGGGCATTAGTATTGTAGGACGGGAAGGTGTGCCATCAACAAACCCTAGGATTCCATTACTTTCAAGCAGTAATTTCATTTGGAAATGCCAATTTAGATAGTTTGAATCATCTAGTTTAACATTCACAGATGTGGAAATCGATGAAACCAATGCAGTTATCGGTGATTGAAGAAGCTCTAATTGAGAGCCAGTTACAATTGTTGCTGTATCACGAGTGAAAGACTTCTGAATTTGGCAGAAATATCTCTGAGAACAAGCACCGAACACCTGGAGTGCACAATTTGTAGAAGACGAAGTCGCAACCAAATAGCATTTGCGGAACCTTTGGAATGAAGAAACCCCTAGATTGGAGAGCAGACGAAGTGAATTCGATCAAAAACCTCGAGCAGGAAGCAAGAAGATCGATGAAGACGAAGAATCAGAGCTGCGGAAGACTCGGATCAAGGTCAAGCGTGAGCTTTCAAGACGATTGATACCATGTTAACCAACAGAAATAGAAACAGGGAGAGAGAGAGAGAGAGAGTCGAGAGTTTTAGAGAGAGAAGTAGAAATCTGTAAACTTGTGTGTATATTTTCTTCGTCATTAAGCAAGTACATATGTGAGTATTTATACACACCTCAACCTCCTTAACAAACTAACAGCCCAACTAGCTTTCTAATCTTCATACAAGTGGCAATATCCTAGCCTTATAATATATCTCTATCAAGCTGCGGTCTTTGTTACCAGACAATGCTATCAAGATACAGTGGTTATTGAAAGCGAGCGCTGACTATTTAATGGTTGAGAATGGTCTCCCCCCCCCCCCTCCTCTCTCTCTCTCTCTTAATGTACGTATACAAGACACGATGAAACTTTGAAACCGGATATTTGATTTCGTAAGGGAATTTTATTGCCGAGTGAAGTAGTTAGAGCAAAACAAGTAACTAGAAAGCGTAGAGGAGATGCAAGTTCTCTACTGAGAAGCCAAGCAGACAGCAAACTGGTGTACTGCCCAATTATGTCTATATGAACCCCTATTTGTTGCAGCACATGATGAACCAAGCTGCAATCGTGAATGCCAGGGCATTTCACTAAACCGTAAGAAATACGCATTTATTACTTGCTTAGCCAGTAAAACATTACCTATTCACTCAGCTCAGTTATGCACAAAAATGAGGCAACGGCTCCCAATGTCCACACACAGAGCCTCGTCTCTGTCGGGCAACAATGGCAGGAGTCATCTTTTATATAGAAAGCCAGAGGCCGGTTTTGGTGTCACCGGCTTCGACAAAAAAAAATTGGACCAAAGTGCCACTCGGCCAAAAAAATTGAAAGCAGGAAAAATGAATGCATAAAATAATCCAAGGGTAATTTGCATAAAATAGTCCAAGGGTAATTTTGTAAATTTATTTTTAAATAATGCCCTGCTTCTTGCTTCACCGCGAATTGGTCAGTCTCGATTAAGGATGGGCAAATACCCATTGGTTATGGTTAACCACGATTACATGTCCATTTAAATTAAACGATTACGGTTATGGGTAACCGTTTAGATAAATAAACGGTTATGAGTATAACTGTAACATCTCACATTGCCCAGGGGAGTGATCCTTAAATGTATATTCACATCTCTACCTAGCACGAGGCCTTTTGGGAGCTCACTGGTTTCGGGTTTCGTAGGAACTCCGAAATTAAGCGAGAATGAGGCCAAAGCACTTCCAGGATGGGTGACCCACTGAGAAGTTGCTCGTAAGTTCTCAAAAACAAAACCGGGAGAGAATGGTAAGCCCAAAGCGGACAATATCGTGCTACGGTGATGGAACGGGCCCGTGATATAGTGTACCCGGGCCGGGATGTGACAATAACCGTTTACCCACGAAATTTAAATGGGTGATTATGGGTATTAATCGCGGTTATATACAGGTAACCGTTTATCTATTTATTTTATAAATATATAATTAGTACAAACTATGTTTTTGATCCAATATATCTATATTATATGTGATTGAAAAACAAATGTTCTGCTTGGTATTTTAGAATTAAGCATCACATATATCTATATTATATGTGATTGAAGAAGTACCTAACTGGGAGGCAATTAATTCTTGAATGCCCAACAATTCTCATGCTCTGAACCATTTGCTAGTATTCACCTCTCGGTATTGAGTCAATAATTGGGAAATGTATGATGAAATGTACGATGAATGTACCTATAACGGTGTTTAATTATTAAAAAAAAATTATGATAATTTTTTTTTTAATTTTTAAGTTGTTAAAAATCACGTAGAAGGGTGAAAAAGGGGTAATGGTAAAAAAAAAGATAAACGGGTTAAAAAGGGTAAATTGGTAAACAAGTATTAAACAGTTACGATTAAATGTGTATGCGATTATGTGTATAGTTAACCATTTATAAATAATTATGGGTATGAGTATAACTATTTAGACAATTAACCAACGAGAAAACAGTTATGAAAATATAAATATAATGATTATAGGTAATTAACCGCGGTTAGCCGCGGACCATAACCGTTGCCCATCCTAATCTCGACTTTTGCTTCCGTTTCGACATTTCTCTCACAAACCTCTGCTTCTCTCATCCTAGTCTCGACTTTTCCTTCCGTTTCGACTTCTCTCTCACAAACCTCTGCTTCTGTCGCTTTCCAACCTTGCCTTCTCTCTCGCCCTTAAATCGATCGTTATTTCACCGCCTTCCGTTGGCGTCCACAGCGAAATCAACTCAAAACCCCAACCTCCACCACCTTCAGTTTCGGATTTGTAGGCAATTTAGGGTTAGGGTTTTTGAAAGTGGTTTTCTGCTTCAACATTTTCTGCTGTTTCTGAGGTCCAAAGGAGGAGGCTTTATCGGGTAAGGAGATAAAGCAATTAAATTTCAAAAATTTGGATTTACAGTTCGTATTTTGAGCCTGAATTCATGATCTGATTAATTTAGTTTTTAATCATAATCAATGGCATGTAGCTTTGGCAGAAGTGGGGTTTGGGAAATTAGCCAGTACCCATGTTGCTTTTTGTTTGTCTGCTTTCCATTTCTCCTCTCTCTTGCCATCTTCTCTGTATTTTGGCTGCTCCCCGCACTCCCTTTTTTACTTAAGGTTTCTGTGGTTCTCCGGCAGCTGTTAAGGTTTCTGTGGTTCTCCGGCAGCCGTTAAGGTTTCTGTGGTTCTCCGGCCGCCGTTAAGGTTTCTGTGGTCGGACGGCGATGGACTCCGTGGACGATGACTACTACAGCAGAGACGATGACTACTAGAAATTTTTGTTTTGAATTCGGAATTTCTTTGATTGAAGCCCCCTAATTGATTATAATTTCAATTTAGGTTTGATTTTTATGCATCAGGAATTTCAATTGAAGCCTCCTAATTGGATAATGCTTTTCCCATGTTAGGCTTCTTTGATTGAGTTGATGCAGAGACCAAATTGGAGCGGTGCTGTTAGTGGAGGAATCTGGTAGAAACGATGAGTTTGTAGATTGAATTTGTATATGATGTTAATGACACACAATATGTTGTTTTCGTAATTCTTTTTGCTTTCTAAGTTTATTGCTCGGTTGTGCTCGTAACCTCTGGGTTCTGACGGTTCTTCATCTCTCTTACTTCAGATTCTTTGCGTTTTTTTATCATTCATTTGTGAAGAAATGGGTTGTACGAAGTGGTAAGGCTCCGAGGAAGGCACTTGCCACCAAAGTGCGTTTTGTTTGGATTTCTAATGTCTAGAAAATTAGAATTGATAATTGCAAGCGATTTTTTTTCCGAGAAACAATCCGATTATGGTTACCTGAATCGTGCCCAATGTTTTAAAGAACTCACCTCGGGGCGCGCCTAGGGCGCCCTTGAGGCTGGGCGGTGAGGCAAACGCCTCAGTTTTGCTGGAGTAGGCGAAATGCTTCGCCGGAGACGCCGAGGCGGCGGTGGCGCGCCTCAAGGCGTCCAGGCGCCGTGTTTGACCCTGTTTTTTTTATTTTTATTTTTTGAAAAATCATCCAAACCCAGAACGACGCTGTTTGGGTAAGGATTTTCAGCTTTAAACATCCTCTTCATTCCTTACCTTCGATCGCGTGCCTTCTTGCTTCTTCTCCCGCGCGCCAGAAGCCCAGAACAGAGAACACAGCCGCCACGCCACGCCACTTGGAGCAGCACCGTCGCCACCATCACCTTGCCGCCGTCAGCAAGATCCCAAAGGTTAGGGTTTCAGAAAAAACTTAGGGATTTAGTTTTCTGGGGAAGGTTTTCTGGGGGGAAGAGCTCTGCCTCTGCGTGGTGCCTTGTTTCTGGGGAGTGGGGAAGGATTTAATTGAATTTTGAATACTTTGACACGATAAATAATGTTAATTAATGGAGAATACAATTATCTGCAGCATTGCACTCTTTATTTAAACAAATAAAGTAAACTCAGTAAGCTATTGGCATGCCGTTGAAAGAAGTGCAATCTTTATTGAAAATAAAAAAATAATACAGACTTTTGAAAGTTATTGAGAAGCCATTTGATAAAGTTGGCAAAACAAAGTAGTTTAGTTTGTAATTAGTGAAAAGGGTTTTAGAGCTATAATGTTTTGATGTATAACCCGTTTATCATTATTAATTAATTAATGACATACCTTACAAGTTCATGTAGAGTTGACAATGAAGAGGATGATGCCTTTTATTTAGATGAAGAGGATTTGGATGATTGATTGATATCTTTGTTTGTATTTTGATTTCTATGAAGAGGATTTGGATGAATGATTGTTTTCTTTGTTTGTATTACCTTTTGAATGATGAATTTGGACGATATTACCTTTGAATGATGAATTTAGATGTTATTATCTTTTGAATGACTATGGATTTGAATGAAAAATTGAGAATGGATGTTTATTTTACATAGTATTATTTTTATACAATTATATGTATAATATATAAAACATATATATAAAAAAAAAATTAAATCCCGTAAGGCTTCGCCTCACGCCTCACGCCTAGGCCGGGCTTCGCCTCGGACGCCTCGCCCACGCCTCACGCTTTTAATACATTGATCGTGCCTAATATTTGATGTGGCCAGTGGCTTTGTATGGCTGCCTGGTGTGATTTGGGAGTGTTTTTAGTGGTATGAGTGATTGATATTGGGATATTCGGATTCATATTGGGATATTCATACTTTGAAGAATTAATTAGTGGTATGAGTGATTGATAAGAACTCAACCCAGCAAAAATCTTTGCTTTTCAGCAAAATTGGGAAAGCCTATAAAAATGGCTATTGGGAATGAGGGAATGAAAAGCTGTTTTGTTAGTATATTTATACCCTTTTTTGTTGTGTGATGCTATATTAAGTGTATTTTGTCAGAAATATGTTTTTATGAGCTTAGATTCCTAAAAGGTTTTGTATTAAAATAACATGATTATGTTTGAGGGATCCTATTGTTAAGTTTGTGAATGTTTAAAGTGATGCTTTGTAATCCATTTTATGTCCATAAAAGTCTGATCTCTTCTTTCAGAAGAGTCAGATCCATGCATATTGAAGGGGAAAGAACAAAGATGCATTCATACAACCATCTTATTGTACCATTGTAGCATAAAGTTGCACATATTATTTGGTTTGTAAGAACGATGATGATTGAATTTTTTGTGCTTTTTAGTAGAATGGGAATTTGTAGTCAGCATATCATTTTCTACAAGACTGAAGATTAGTCTATAATGGATATACAGATCTTTGAGAGGACACATCATTTGGCTGATTGTATAAGATTGGTACATCTGAACACTGTACAGGTATAATTTCTTTTTATACTACCTTGAATTAACGAAAAATGGTACTTATCTTTGTTAATTCAAGAAGATAAGAACTGTTTGTCGTCAATTGAAGGTGACATTAGCTTCTCCTCAACTAATGTCTGCCCTGTTCCTTTTACTTTTATGTCTACCTTTTTTGTTAACAAATTGTTTGGCCTCCCATTTTTTACCACACTTTAGATTATAGTAAAATGAAGCTTAAAAATTATAAGCTTTTTCAGGATATGCAAAAACTATGAAAAATGTAAAATCATCAAAAAAAAAAAAAATTGTATTCAAATTCTTGGTGGAACAAATTGTCTTTTGCTGTGCATATGACCAATCTTGATGTTTTTGGCTATTTGATAATGCTTGAATTATGCTTCTTAGTTTTAATAGGGTTTTTGTGCACTGAGTTGGATAAATGGTTGATAGGTTTGGTTTCATATTTATTGGAAAATGAAAAATGGGGACAGGGGAACACAATTATATATAGCATTGCTTATTTTTCTTGCAAGTCAAAGATGTGCCAATGGTCTTGAGGACAATGCCTAATTTAGTTTGACTGCTCCTCCAACCTTACATAAATTTTCTTTTCTATTTGAATGAACTGTTGATTTATTTTATTTTTTATTTTTTTGCTTTAGTTGCATGTTGATGCAGGTTTTTGTCTGACATTTTTTTGTTGGGGTAAGTGATTTGGTGAGTTCTGATTTGCTAGCCTTATCTAATTGCAAATGTTTTGAGTTTTTGTGTCTGAGTTAACATTTAGCTACTGGATTGCATGAAGTTAGTATTTTTTGTAGAGGTATTAATTTTCCTTTTTGACTGGAAATTTGAGGGTTTTAAGTATAATGCTATCAAATTCTATTTTTCTAATTTTCTGATTTTGGTACAAATCACGGAGTGCTAATATACCGATCCTGGGATTTTTTGTCTTCATAGGATTTTGGTCTTTGAAATGGGTATGTGTTGTTTTCAATGTTTCGGTTCTCACATATTCCGGTCTTTGATTTCTATTGTCTGCCTCTTGGTAAAAATAGTTGTAGTTTTCTGAGAAGGTTGGGACTTTAGTTATATTTTCTGTGTAATCTCAATTGAGTTTAAGACTCTCAAAACAATGGAAAACAGATAAGAGTGGTTAAAATTTTGTATCCAAGTCAAGGAATTGGTTGCTGCACTAAATCATCATATTGTTCTTCATATTTTGGAAACAGATTTTTATTTTTTGTTGTTTTATTTTTTGCTGTTATTAGTATGAATTTTGTTTGATGGGAGGCTGGTTGAGTGTGGAAAAGATTGTATGGATCCTCTGTATTTAAAGGAAGATTTTCATAAAATTCCAGTATTTTTTTTTATAGTAATTACTTTTGTGTGTTTGAGCACTGTACTATTGTTTCTTGCCATTTCCATTCTTATTTTTGTGTTATTTGAGGCTAAGCTATACATATTTCTTAATAACGTACCAGCAATTATGTTTCCATAATCTTAATGACTTGCAAAATGTGTTGCAATTACTCTGAACTTTAGTATTGTATAATATTTCAATCAGTTGAATATATTTTTTAACAAATTTTAGTATCAGATTTTTTTGGGAATGTGAGCAATCTTTATAAATCCTCTGTTTCCCTTTTAGATTGTGAAGGAAAAGGGGATACTTGAACTTTCGTGACCTTTGATAATCAATACATTTTGGAAAGCAGTTTTTTCTGTTTCTTATTACTTAACGTGGAAGCGGTACTCATATTAAGATTTTTACCATAATGTTTAGCTTCATAGTTGTGCATATTTCAGTTGATCCTCTCTTTTGCTCATCTCCTGCAAAAATGGGTGAGTTTGGGAAATGGGTTGTTTGAATCCAAAGCTAAAGACCTAAAATGAAGGAGATTGGAGTAGTTGGAGAGTTTCCCCAAAATTTGATTCACGAAATTCAGTATCTTACTAGCTTATTCATGTAAATGTTTTTATGAAATATTATTACTGCTTCTGAGTAAGCCTTTGTTTGGAGCAGGTTGGAAAGGCTCGAGATGTTGGTGTCAATAGAATTGTGCTTTTCCCCAAAGTTTCAGATGCTTTGAAAGGTTTTACTCTTACTCTCCTGCTTTTGTTCAACTGTTTTGCAGTGTGATTTGATTTTTTGGATGGCTTTTCTGGATTCTTAATTTTATGTTTTCTGTTTAGCGCACCTAGGAGTCTTCACAAGAAATGTTGTGTGCAAAGATATTGTGCTTCCATCAAATATATGATAAGGTTACATTCATTTTTTAATGTTTAATTCACTTTTCAAATCCATGTAGATAAACAAATTTAAATTGTAAAAGTCGCGTGTAAAACGATGTCATTATAAAAGAGCATTCCGCACACACGTGAGCGAGTGCAAGGAGGCTAGTGACTAATCATGTCAACGAAAACCCTAAACCTAAATTAATGTGGTTCTTCCTCACTTCTAACACTTCACATTTGCTTAGACTTTTATATTCAAACCAAAATATAAACAAAAGACATAAGATATAAAAATAGATGGAGTCCCAACTTTTATGGCGCATTTACGTAATCGTAATGAAAATAGGAGGAATTGAATTGGAGAGGAATTAAATTGAAGAGGAGTTGGAATGAGGAGAAGTCAGAATCAGATTTCTGTTAAAGCTTATTTACTTAAATGTTCTGGAATCATAATATAAATGACATTAATTTCATAAAGTTGTTTACCAATTCAGCAGTATCAGAATTTAAACCAATATGATTATTAAAATGCCCTTGTCCCAAATCAAATATTTTATATAC
Organism: Malus sylvestris; assembly: GCF_916048215.2. Lineage (NCBI taxonomy): Eukaryota > Viridiplantae > Streptophyta > Magnoliopsida > Rosales > Rosaceae > Malus > Malus sylvestris. Next base: position 28,576,084 of record NC_062264.1, read on the forward strand.
TTTTTTTTAATAAAATTCGATATAATATATAATAGTAAGAGAATTTAAGTTGCTTTTTTATTTCATACACTAAAATGCTTTTGTTTATTTTTTTTATAAATTTAAGTATTTACTTTAATATTTCAATTTCTCACTCAAATTGTAGTTTCTTCTCTTCAGCATATGCATGAAGTTGTGCATAATGTGAATGAGGGCATAATAGAAAGAAAAAAAATGGAACTTTAACAAAAAGCTTTCGGTATTATTCACTTTAACGAAAAACCATATTTTACACTAAAAAGTCAATCCTGGTACTATTCACTTTACCTTTTATTTTGTCCTTATCGTTAAAACTCAAAATTTTCAAGCCATTTTCACTAGTTTTCCTAAGAAAAAATGCATTCTTGATTCCCTCACCCTTCTAGAATTTAAATACCTCATCTATTTAGGGAATCTCACTCCTCTAATTTCAGGAATTGCATTCCTTGTTTCGGGAGGGGTCCACCACATTATTGATTCCCCATTATTTAGTAAACACTAGAGTAATCCGTAATGAAAATTAAATTTCATTTTTTATTCCGATTACTCTTACATAAACCCGCTATCGCGCACACTAAAGAGACGTGTTTGCAGTTTGTGTTTCTTTCCTATAGGAGAAAAAGCTGTTAGTAAAAAAAAAAAAAAAAAAAGAGAAAAAACTGTTTTTAACTTGTCTTTAAAAATGGAACCTTCCTTCTTTACCAAAGTTTTTCAGTAAAGGGCAATTTTGGGTAGAACAAAAATTTAAGCAGAGGCAGTTAGTTTCTGCCCTGCTCGCTTTAAGGCCAACGGGGCAAAAAATAAAACTGTCACTTAAAATTTTGTTAAATTTTCTCGGAAATGTCACTGTAATACTAGATGAACCAGGAGGATTTTTGTTGGATTCTCTTTGTGAGGATCCTGGAAATCCTCTAATCACATCTGTTTATCATATATTGTGAAATCATTGTAAATTTTTTATTTAAAATTAAATATAAATAGTATCTGACAAAAATTGATCGTACGATGTACGATAAACAAATGTGATTAGAAGATTCTCGAAATTCTCACAAAAAGAATCCGACGAGGATCCTTTCTCCCTGATGAATGAGAGAGAGAGGAGGAGACAGAGCCCACGTGCGCGAGATCTTTATTTTGGTTTTTGATTTTTTAAAATTAAACCAAGGAAATGGAGGCGCGTCCACATTTCTGATTTGTGTTGATTTTACAGTAATGCAATTTGCTTTTATGCCACTGGTTCCCTCTTCTCTTATGCAATACAAGCCTTCATAAGCGCGTGCAGAAAATATTTTTTGAATCACAGCGAACTTACATGATTTTAAATGTATTTATATGCTTAAATTAATAAAAGGAAAGTTAAATATTTGAAGTAAATGAATAATCTTAGATCATGCTAGAAGAAACCCCGCATAAACCAATTAAAGCAGCTGAATTCACATAATAAAATCAGTCTCTATAGAATTTATAATAGAGAAAATAATATTTAATAAACAACTGATTGAATCACATTATTGCTAGTCAATTGTGAGGCTAAATCCATCTCCTCCCCCTTAGTATAGATAATATCATTTGTTAAAAAAAAAAAATATTTGACAACTAATTTAATCACATTATTATCCGCGTACAAAATACATTTTTATAACCGGCATTACACGCGTCTTAAGATGTTTTGAATGTGTTTAAAAATA